>NW_027308219.1:0-54732 GCF_047496885.1 Scyliorhinus torazame
TCGGTAGTGGGGGAAGATGCTGGAATCTATCATCAAGGAAGAAAATAGCGAGGCATCTGGATGGAAATTGTCCCATTGGGCAGACGCAGCATGGGTTCATAAAGGGCAGGTCGTGCCTAACTAATTGGGTGGGATTTTTTGAGGACATTACCAGTGCGGTAGATAACGGGGAGCCAATGGATGTGGTATATCTGGATTTCCAGAAAGCCTTTGACAAGGTGCCACACAAAAGGTTGCTGCATAAGATAAAGATGCATGGCATTAAGGGTACAGTAGTAGCATGGAGAGAGGATTGGTTAATTAATAGAAAGCAAAGAGTGGGGATTAATGGGTGTTTCTCTGGTTGGCAATCAGTAGCTAGTGGTGTCCCTCAGGGATCAGTGTTGGGCCCACAACTGTTCACAATTTAGAGAGGTGATTTGGAGTTGGGGACCAAGGGCAATGTGTCCAAGTTTGCAGACGACACTAAGATGAGTGGTAAAGCAAAAAGTGCAGAGGATACTGGAAGTCTGCAGAGGGATTCGGGGCAGAGGGATTCGGGTAGGCTAAGTGAATGGGCTAGGGTCTGGCAGATGGAATACAATGTTGACAAATGTGAGGTTATCCATTTTGGTCGGAACAACAGCAAAAGGGATTATTATTTAAATGATAAAATATTAAAACATGCTGCTGTGCAGAGAGACCTTGGTGTGCGAGTGCATGAGTCGCAAAAAGTTGGTTTACAGGTGCAGCAGGTGATTAAGAAGGCGAATGGAATTTTGTCCTTCATCGCTAGAGGGATGGAGTTTAAGACTAGGGAGGTTATGCTGCAATTGTATAAGGTGTTAGTGAGGCCACGCCTGGAGTATTGTGTTCAGTTTTGGTCTCCTTACCTGGGAAAGGACGTACTGGCACTGGAGGGTGTGCAGAGGAGATTCACTCGGTTAATCCCAGAGCTGAGGGGGTTGGATTACGAGGAGAGGTTGAGTAGACTGGGACTGTACTCGTTGGAATTTAGAAGGATGCGGGGGGGGATCTTGTAGAAACATTATGAAGGGAATAGACAGGATAGATGCGGGCAGGTTGTTTCCACTGGCGGGTGAAAGCAGAACTAGGGGGCATAGCCCCAAAATAAGGGGAAGTAGATTTAGGACTGAGTTTAGGAGGAACTTCTTCACCCAAAGGGTTGTGAATCTCTGGAATTCCTTGCCCAGTGACGCAGTAGAGGCTCCTTCATTAAATGTTTTTAAGATAAAGATAGATCGTTTTTTGAAGAATAAAGGGATTAAGGGTTATGGTGTTCGGGCCGGAAAGTGGAGCTGAGTCCACAAAAGATCAGCCATGATCTCAATGAATGGTGGAGCAGGCTCGAGGGGCCAGATGGCCTACTCCTGCTCCTAGTTCTTATGTTATTATGTCCCCCTCTCGCCGTCCCCCTCTCTCTCTGTCCCTCTCTCACTCTCTCTCCGTCCCCTCTCTCTCTCTCTCTCTCTGTCTCTGTCCCCCTCTCTCTTTCTCTCTCTCTCTCTCTCTCTCTCTGTCCCCCTCTCTCTCCGTTTTCCCCCCCCCTCTCTCTTTCTCGCCGTTCCCCTCTCTCTCTCTCTCTCTCTCTCTCCGTCCCACTCTCTCTCTCTCTCCGTCTCTGTCCCCCTCTCTCTCTCTCTCTGTCCCCCTCTCTCTCTCCGTCTCTGTCCCCCCCCCTCTCTCCCTCTCCCTCTCTGTCTCCCCCTCTCTCCATCCCTCTCGCTGACCGTTCCCGCACTCACCCTCTGTCGGTGACCTGTCCGGCTGTGCCCCCCACCGACAGTGAGGCCAGGGACAGACTGACCGTCTCGCTCTCGTCCTGCTCCCGGCTCCGGGATCCGGCCAGGGACAGACTGACCGTCTGGGAAAACCTCCGGACCGATTTCCAATATTGACCTGGCTCGAGGGGAGAGAGAGAGAGAGAGAGAGAGAGAGGGGTCAGAGTGCTGACCAACTGGGCAGGGGCGGGGGTCGCGGGGAGCTACCCCTGTCACCCTCCTATTTCCAAAGATACCCCCCCTCCATCCTTCATCCCCTCCCTCGCCCCACCTCCCTCCCTCCCCATCCCTCGACCCCCCCTCGACCCTACCCCCTCACCACCTTCCCCCCCTCCCCATCCCTCGACCCTTCCCCCACCCCCCTCCCTCCATCCCTCGCCCCCCCACCCTCGCCCCCCCACCCTCGCCCCCCCACCCTCGCCCCCCCACCCTCGCCCCCCCACCCTCGCCCCCCCACCCTCGCCCCCCCCACCCTCGCCCCCCCACCCTCGCCCCCCCACCCTCGCCCCCCCACCCTCGCCCCCCCACCCTCGCCCCCCCCACCCTCGCCCCCCCCACCCTCGCCCCCCCCACCCTCGCCCCCCCCACCCTCGCCCCCCCCACCCTCGCCCCCCCCACCCTCGCCCCCCCCACCCTCGCCCCCCCCACCCTCGCCCCCCCCACCCTCGCCCCCCCCACCCTCGCCCCCCCCACCCTCGCCCCCCCACCCTCGCCCCCCCCCCCTCGCCCCCCCCCCCTCGCCCCACCCCCTCGCCCCCCCCCCTCGCCCCCCCCACCCTCGCCCCCCCCACCCTCGCCCCCCCCACCCTCGCCCCCCCCACCCTCGCCCCCCCCACCCTCGCCCCCCCACCCTCGCCCCCCCACCCTCGCCCCCCCCACCCTCGCCCCCCCCACCCTCGCCCCCCCCACCCTCGCCCCCCCCACCCTCGCCCCCCCCACCCTCGCCCCCCCCACCCTCGCCCCCCCCACCCTCGCCCCCCCCACCCTCGCCCCCCCCACCCTCGCCCCCCCCACCCTCGCCCCCCCCACCCTCGCCCCCCCCACCCTCGCCCCCCCCACCCTCGCCCCCCCCACCCTCGCCCCCCCCACCCTCGCCCCCCCCACCCTCGCCCCCCCCACCCTCGCCCCCCCCATCCCTCGCCCCCCCCCATCCCTCGCCCCCCCCATCCCTCGCCCCCCCCCATCCCTCGCCCCCCCCATCCCTCGCCCCCCCCCATCCCTCGCCCCCCCCCATCCCTCGCCCCCCCCATCCCTCGCCCCCCCATCCCTCGCCCCCCCCATCCCTCGCCCCCCCCATCCCTCGCCCCCCCCATCCCTCGCCCCCCCCATCCCTCGCCCCCCCCATCCCTCGCCCCCCCCATCCCTCGCCCCCCCCATCCCTCGCCCCCCCCCATCCCTCGCCCCCCCCCATCCCTCGCCCCCCCCCCATCCCTCGCCCCCCCCATCCCTCGCCCCCCCCCATCCCTCGCCCCCCCCCATCCCTCGCCCCCCCCATCCCTCGCCCCCCCCATCCCTCGCCCCCCCCCATCCCTCGCCCCCCCCATCCCTCGCCCCCCCCACCCTCGCCCCCCCACCCTCGCCCCCCCACCCTCGCCCCCCCACCCTCGCCCCCCCACCCTCGCCCCCCCCACCCTCGCCCCCCCCACCCTCGCCCCCCCACCCTCGCCCCCCCCACCCTCGCCCCCCCCACCCTCGCCCCCCCCACCCTCGCCCCCCCCACCCTCGCCCCCCCCATCCCTCGCCCCCCCCCATCCCTCGCCCCCCCCCCCATCCCTCGCCCCCCCCCCATCCCTCGCCCCCCCCCCCCATCCCTCGCCCCCCCCCATCCCTCGCCCCCCCCCCCCATCCCTCGCCCCCCCCCCCATCCCTCGCCCCCCCCCATCCCTCGCCCCCCCCCATCCCTCGCCCGCCCCCCCCCTCCCTCACACTCACTCTGTACGCGGATGACCCTCTCCAGGGACTGGACACTGTTGCTATTCGGCCGTTGGTGCAGCGTCTGTTCAGGCAGCGACTCCAGCTGGAGGGAGGGGGGAGGGAGAGAGAGAAACACCACATCACTGATCAGGGAGAGACCCACACCATCCCTTTGTGTCTGTCCCACCGTCTGTCCCTTCGCTCCCCGTCTGCTGCTCTCCCTTCTGTCCGCTGCTCTCTCTCGTCCGTCTGTCGCTCTCCCTTCTCCGTCTGTCGCTCTCCCTTCTGTCCGCTGCTCTCTCTCGTCCGTCTGTCGCTCTCCCTTCTCCGTCTGTCGCTCTCCCTTCTCCGTCTGTCGCTCTCCCTTCTCTGTCTGTCGCTCTCCCTTCTCTGTCTGTCGCTCTCCCTTCTCCGTCTGTCGCTCTCCCTTCTCCGTCGGTCGCTCTCCCTTCTCTGTCTGTCGCTCTCCCTTCTCTGTCTGTCGCTCTCCCTTCTCTGTCTGTCGCTCTCCCTTCTCCGTCTGTCGCTCTCCCTTCTCCGTCGGTCGCTCTCCCTTCTCTGTCTGTCGCTCTCCCTTCTCTGTCTGTCGCTCTCCCTTCTCTGTCTGTCGCTCTCCCTTCTCCGTCTGTCGCTCTCCCTTCTCCGTCTGTCGCTCTCCCTTCTGTCCGCTGCTCTCTCTCGTCGGTCGGTCGCTCTCTCTCGTCCGTCTGTCGCTCTCCCTTCTCCGTCTGTCGCTCTCCCTTCTCCGTCTGTCGCTCTCCCTTCTCCGTCTGTCGCTCTCCCTTCTCCGTCGGTCGCTCTCCCTTCTCTGTCTGTCGCTCTCCCTTCTCTGTCTGTTGCTCTCCCTTCTCTGTCTGTCGCTCTCCCTTCTCTGTCTGTCGCTCTCCCTTCTCTGTCTGTCGCTCTCCCTTCTCTGTCTGTCGCTCTCCCTTCTCCGTCTGTCGCTCTCCCCCTCTTCTGTCTGTCGCTCTCCCTTCTCCGTCTGTCGCTCTCCCTTCTCCGTCTGTCGCTCTCCCTTCTCCGTCTGTCGCTCTCCCTTCTCCGTCTGTCGCTCTCCCTTCTCCGTCTGTCGCTCTCCCTTCTCCGTCTGTCGCTCTCCCCCTCTTCTGTCTGTCGCTCTCCCCCTCGTCTGTCTGTCGCTCTCCCCCTCGTCTGCCTGTCGCTCTCCCCCTCTTCTGTCTGTCGCTCTCCCCCTCTTCTGTCTGTCGCTCTCCCCCTCTTCTGCCTGTCGCTCTCCCCCTCTTCTGCCTGTCGCTCTCCCTTCTCCGTCTGTCGCTCTCCCCCTCTTCTGTCTGTCGCTCTCCCCCTCGTCTGTCTGTCGCTCTCCCCCTCGTCTGCCTGTCGCTCTCCCCCTCTTCTGTCTGTCGCTCTCCCCCTCTTCTGTCTGTCGCTCTCCCCCTCTTCTGCCTGTCGCTCTCCCCCTCTTCTGCCTGTCGCTCTCCCTTCTCCGCCTGTCGCTCTCCCTTCTCCGCCTGTCGCTCTCCCTTCTCCGCCTGTCGCTCTCCCTTCTCCGCCTGTCGCTCTCCCCCTCTTCTGTCTGTCGCTCTCCCCCTCTTCTGCCTGTCGCTCTCCCTTCTCCGCCTGTCGCTCTCCCTTCTCCGCCTGTCGCTCTCCCTTCTCCGCCTGTCGCTCTCCCTTCTCCGCCTGTCGCTCTCCCTTCTCCGCCTGTCGCTCTCCCTTCTCCGCCTGTCGCTCTCCCTTCTCCGTCTGTCGCTCTCCCTTCTCCGTCTGTCGCTCTCCCTTCTCCGTCTGTCGCTCTCCCTTCTCCGTCTGTCGCTCTCCCTTCTCCGTCTGTCGCTCTCCCTTCTCCGTCTGTCGCTCTCCCCCTCTTCTGTCTGTCGCTCTCCCCCTCGTCTGTCTGTCGCTCTCCCCCCCTCTTCTGTCTGTCGCTCTCCCCCTCTTCTGTCTGTCGCTCTCCCCCTCTTCTGTCTGTCGCTCTCCCCCTCTTCTGTCTGTCGCTCTCCCCCTCTTCTGTCTGTCGCTCTCCCTTCTCCGTCGGTCGCTCTCTCTTCTCCGTCTGTCGCTCTCTCCCTTCTCCGTCTGTCGCTCTCCCTTCTCCGCCTGTCGCTCTCCCTTCTCCGTCTGTCGCTCTCCCTTCTCCGTCTGTCGCTCTCCCTTCTCCGTCTGTCGCTCTCCCTTCTCCGTCTGTCGCTCTCCCTTCTCCGTCGGTCGCTCTCCCTTCTCCGTCTGTCGCTCTCCCTTCTCCGTCTGTCGCTCTCCCTTCTCCGTCTGTCGCTCTCCCTTCTCCGTCGGTCGCTCTCCCTTCTCCGTCTGTCGCTCTCCCTTCTCCGTCGGTCGCTCTCCCTTCTCCGTCGGTCGCTCTCCCTTCTCCGTCTGTCGCTCTCCCTTCTCCGTCTGTCGCTCTCCCTTCTCCGTCGGTCGCTCTCCCTTCTCCGCCTGTCGCTCTCCCTTCTCCGTCGGTCGCTCTCCCTTCTCCGTCGGTCGCTCTCCCTTCTCCGTCTGTCGCTCTCCCCCTCGTCCGTCTGTCGCTCTCCCTTCTCCGTCTGTCGCTCTCCCTTCTCCGTCGGTCGCTCTCCCCCTCGTCCGTCTGTCGCTCTCCCCCTCGTCCGTCTGTCGCTCTCCCTTCTCCGTCTGTCGCTCTCCCTTCTCCGTCTGTCGCTCTCCCTTCTCTGTCTGTCGCTCTCCCTTCTCCGTCTGTCTGTCGCTCTCCCCCTCGTCTGCCTGTCGCTCTCCCTTCTCCGCCTGTCGCTCTCCCTTCTCCGTCGGTCGCTCTCCCTTCTCCGTCGGTCGCTCTCCCTTCTCCGTCTGTCGCTCTCCCTTCTCCGTCTGTCGCTCTCCCCCTCGTCCGTCTGTCGCTCTCCCTTCTCCGTCGGTCGCTCTCCCTTCTCCGTCGGTCGCTCTCCCTTCTCCGTCTGTCGCTCTCCCTTCTCCGTCTGTCGCTCTCCCTTCTCCGTCGGTCGCTCTCCCTTCTCCGCCTGTCGCTCTCCCTTCTCCGTCGGTCGCTCTCCCTTCTCCGTCGGTCGCTCTCCCTTCTCCGTCTGTCGCTCTCCCCCTCGTCCGTCTGTCGCTCTCCCTTCTCCGTCTGTCGCTCTCCCTTCTCCGTCGGTCGCTCTCCCCCTCGTCCGTCTGTCGCTCTCCCCCTCGTCCGTCTGTCGCTCTCCCTTCTCCGTCTGTCGCTCTCCCTTCTCTGTCTGTCGCTCTCCCTTCTCCGTCTGTCTGTCGCTCTCCCCCTCGTCTGCCTGTCGCTCTCCCTTCTCCGCCTGTCGCTCTCCCTTCTCCGTCGGTCGCTCTCCCTTCTCCGTCGGTCGCTCTCCCTTCTCCGTCTGTCGCTCTCCCTTCTCCGTCTGTCGCTCTCCCCCTCGTCCGTCTGTCGCTCTCCCTTCTCCGTCGGTCGCTCTCCCTTCTCCGTCTGTCGCTCTCCCTTCTCCGTCTGTCGCTCTCCCTTCTCCGTCGGTCGCTCTCCCTTCTCCGTCTGTCGCTCTCCCTTCTCCGTCGGTCGCTCTCCCTTCTCCGTCTGTCGCTCTCCCTTCTCCGTCTGTCGCTCTCCCTTCTCCGTCTGTCGCTCTCCCCCTCGTCCGTCTGTCGCTCTCCCTTCTCCGTCGGTCGCTCTCCCTTCTCCGTCTGTCGCTCTCCCTTCTCCGTCTGTCGCTCTCCCTTCTCCGTCGGTCGCTCTCCCTTCTCCGTCTGTCGCTCTCCCTTCTCCGTCTGTCGCTCTCCCTTCTCCGTCTGTCGCTCTCCCTTCTCCGTCTGTCGCTCTCCCCCTCTTCTGTCTGTCGCTCTCCCTTCTCCGTCTGTCGCTCTCCCTTCTCCGTCGGTCGCTCTCCCTTCTCCGTCTGTCGCTCTCCCTTCTCCGTCTGTCGCTCTCCCCCTCTTCTGTCGGTCGCTCTCCCTTCTCCGTCTGTCGCTCTCCCTTCTCCGTCGGTCGCTCTCCCTTCTCCGTCTGTCGCTCTCCCTTCTCTGTCTGTCGCTCTCCCCCTCTTCTGTCTGTCGCTCTCCCTTCTCCGTCTGTCGCTCTCCCTTCTCCGTCTGTCGCTCTCCCTTCTCCGTCTGTCGCTCTCCCTTCTCCGTCTGTCGCTCTCCCTTCTCCGTCTGTCGCTCTCCCTTCTCCGTCGGTCGCTCTCCCTTCTCCGTCTGTCGCTCTCCCTTCTCTGTCTGTCGCTCTCTCTCGTCCGTCGGTCGCTCTCCCTTCTCCGTCTGTCGCTCTCCCTCCTCCGTCTGTCGCTCTCCCCCTCTTCTGTCTGTCGCTCTCCCCCTCTTCTGTCTGTCGCTCTCCCCCTCTTCTGTCTGTCGCTCTCCCCCTCGTCTGCCTGTCGCTCTCCCCCTCTTCTGTCTGTCGCTCTCCCCCTCGTCTGTCTGTCGCTCTCCCCCTCGTCTGCCTGTCGCTCTCCCCCTCTTCTGCCTGTCGCTCTCCCCCTCGTCTGTCTGTCGCTCTCCCCCTCGTCTGCCTGTCGCTCTCCCCCTCTTCTGCCTGTCGCTCTCCCCCTCGTCTGTCTGTCACTCTCCCCCTCTTCTGTCTGTCGCTCTCCCCCTCTTCTGCCTGTCGCTCTCCCCCTCGTCTGTCTGTCACTCTCCCCCTCTTCTGTCTGTCGCTCTCCCCCTCTTCTGCCTGTCGCTCTCCCCCTCGTCTGTCTGTCACTCTCCCCCTCTTCTGTCTGTCGCTCTCCCCCTCGTCTGCCTGTCGCTCTCCCCCTCTTCTGCCTGTCGCTCTCCCCCTCTTCTGCCTGTCGCTCTCCCTTCTCCGTCGGTCGCTCTCCCTTCTCCGTCTGTCGCTCTCTCTCTTGTCCGTCTGTCGCTCTCTCCCTCTTCTGTCTGTCGCTCTCCCTTCTCCGTCTGTCGCTCTCCCTTCTCCGTCTGTCGCTCTCCCTCCTCCGTCTGTCGCTCTCCCTCCTCCGTCTGTCGCTCTCCCTTCTCCGTCTGTCGCTCTCCCTTCTCCGTCTGTCGCTCTCCCTTCTCCGTCTGTCGCTCTCCCCCTCTTCTGTCTGTCGCTCTCCCTTCTCCGTCTGTCGCTCTCCCTTCTCCGTCTGTCGCTCTCCCTCCTCCGTCTGTCGCTCTCCCTCCTCCGTCTGTCGCTCTCCCTTCTCCGTCTGTCGCTCTCCCTTCTCCGTCTGTCGCTCTCCCTTCTCCGTCTGTCGCTCTCCCCCTCTTCTGTCTGTCGCTCTCCCCCTCTTCTGTCTGTCGCTCTCCCCCTCGTCTGTCTGTCGCTCTCCCCCTCTTCTGTCTGTCGCTCTCCCCCTCGTCTGTCTGTCGCTCTCCCCCTCTTCTGTCTGTCGCTCTCCCCCTCTTCTGTCTGTCGCTCTCCCCCTCTTCTGTCTGTCGCTCTCCCCCTCTTCTGTCTGTCGCTCTCCCCCTCGTCTGTCTGTCGCTCTCCCCCTCGTCTGTCTGTCGCTCTCCCCCTCGTCTGCCTGTCGCTCTCCCCCTCTTCTGCCTGTCGCTCTCCCCCTCTTCTGTCTGTCGCTCTCCCCCTCTTCTGTCTGTCGCTCTCCCCCTCTTCTGTCTGTCGCTCTCCCCCTCTTCTGTCTGTCGCTCTCCCCCTCTTCTGTCTGTCGCTCTCCCCCTCGTCTGTCTGTCGCTCTCCCCCTCGTCTGCCTGTCGCTCTCCCCCTCTTCTGCCTGTCGCTCTCCCCCTCTTCTGTCTGTCGCTCTCCCCCTCTTCTGTCTGTCGCTCTCCCCCTCTTCTGTCTGTCGCTCTCCCCCTCTTCTGTCTGTCGCTCTCCCCCTCGTCTGTCTGTCGCTCTCCCCCTCGTCTGTCTGTCGCTCTCCCCCTCGTCTGCCTGTCGCTCTCCCCCTCTTCTGCCTGTCGCTCTCCCCCTCTTCTGTCTGTCGCTCTCCCCCTCTTCTGTCTGTCGCTCTCCCCCTCTTCTGTCTGTCGCTCTCCCCCTCTTCTGTCTGTCGCTCTCCCCCTCTTCTGTCTGTCGCTCTCCCCCTCTTCTGTCTGTCGCTCTCCCTTCTCCGTCTGTCGCTCTCCCTTCTCCGTCTGTCTGTCGCTCTCCCCCTCTTCTGTCTGTCGCTCTCCCCCTCGTCCGTCTGTCGCGCTCCCTCTTGTTTCAAAACTCTCTCTCGCTCCCCCTCTCCCTTCCTCCGTCTCTCTGCCGCTCGTCCCCCCCTCTTTCAATACGTCCCCCACCCTCTGGGGGTGGGAGGGGGAAAGTTACCTCCTTCCCGAGCAGCGCCGTCACGCACGCCTCGGACGCGTCGCAGATGGCCGTGAGGTCGTGACCTCCCTCCAACACCAGGGCCAGCCGTCCATCGCTGACGGTCATCAGCTGCCGGGTCAGGTGTCCGAAACCTGGGGGGGGGGGGGAATCGAGTTGTCAATGCCAACACGCGGAGAACACGCGGAGAAGAGCTCGGGTCCCACCAACTCAAACACTCGCCCGGACACAGACGTGCAAGACACGCGTGTCAACGAACGCACACGGACTTGGGTGTGAACGCCAGCACGGTGACACGCATACATACACCCCCATGCACGTATGCACGCACGCAGTGCACAAGTGCGCACACACACCCGCTCGAGTGCGAGCACACCCTTGTGAACTTGCACATCTGTGTACACGTTTGTGCACACCATAGCGTGCACGCCCACACCGTTGTGCACTCACACACGCATGCACACTCGCTCACACCCACGCACTTGTGCACTCGCGCGCGCGCGCACACACACGCGAGACACGGGTTCGCGAGACCGGCCAACTCACATTTTGCGGACACCTTGTAGCCGCCGAGCTGGGGGGCGTGACCTTCGACGGAATCGAAACCCGAGGAGACCAAAACAACATCTGGGGCGAATTCGTTGGCGACCGGTATCACCACCGTCCTGGGCAAGATCACAAACCGTTCATTCCCGCTGTGCACAATCCCAATGGACCCAAACCCCTTCCCGCTCACTCCCACTCTACACAATCCCAATGGACCCAAACCCCTTCCCGTTCACTCCCACTCTACACAATCCCAATGGACCCAAACCCCTTCCCGTTCACTCACACTGTCCACAATCCCAATGGACCCAAACCCCTTCCCGCTCACTCCCACTGTACACAATCCCAATGGACCCAAACCACTTCCCGTTCACTCCCACTGTGCACAATCCCAATGGACCCAAACCCCTTCCCGTTCACTCCCACTCTACACAATCCCATTGGACCCAAACCCCTTCCCGTTCACTCCCACTGTACACAATCCCAATGGACCCAAACCCCTTCCCGTTCACTCACACTGTGCACAATCCCAATGGACCCGAACCCCTTCCCGTTCACTCGCACTGTACACAATCCCAATGGACCCGAACCCCTTCCCGTTCACTCGCACTGTGCACAATCCCAATGGACCCAAACCCCTTCCCGTTCACTCCCACTGTGCACAATCCCAATGGACCCAAACCCCTTCCCATTCACTCCCAGTCTACACAATCCCAATGGACCCAAACCCCTTCCCGTTCACTCGCACTCTACACAATCCCAATGGACCCAAACCCCTTCCCGTTCACTCCCACTGTGCACAATCCCAATGGACCCAAACCCCTTCCTGTTCACTCCCACTCTACACAATCCCAATGGACCCAAACCCCTTCCCGTTCACTCCCACTCTACACAATCCCAATGGACCCAAACCCCTTCCCGTTCACTCCCACTCTACACAATCCCAATGGACCCAAACCCCTTCCCGTTCACTCCCACTGTGCACAATCCCAATGGACCCAAACCCCTTCCCGTTCACTCCCACTCTACACAATCCCACTGGAATCTGTCTCCAGTCAGGATCAGGACAATCCGGGCTGAATATGGGAGGGCACAGGAAGAACCCGCGTGTGTGCGTGTGTGCGTGTGTGCGTGCGTAGGGAGGGGGGACTGGCAGGCGGTGAGCATTCCCCCTGCATCTGCCGCCCCCCCCCTTGTCCTTCTGGGGGGTAGAGGGGCCCCCGGGTTCGGGAGGGGTCTGTGGAGATTGGTGATTCGCTGCTTCGCGTCTCGTTGGACGGTTCGGCAGGGGAGGGAGCGGGTGTCGGAGGTGGGGGGGCGGGCGTGTCGATCATACATCATCATAGAATTTACAGTGCAGAAGGAGGCCATTCGGCCCATCGAGTCTGCACCGGCTCTTGGAAAGAGCACCCTACCCAAGGCCAACACCTCCAGCCTATCCCCATAACCCAGTAACCCCACCCAACACTAAGGGCAATTTTGGACACTAAGGGCAATTTATCGCGGCCAATCCACCTAACCTGCACATCTTTGGACTGTGGGAGGAAACCGGAGCACCCGGAGGAAACCCACGCAGACACGGGGAGAACGTGCAGACTCCGTACAGACAGTGACCCAAGCCGGGAATCGAACCTGGGACCCTGGAGCTGTGAAGCAATTGTGCTAGCCACTGTGCTACCGTGCTGCCTGCCCCTTCGAGCCGGGGCGGGGAGGGAGCGGATGTCGGAGGTCGGGCCTGTCGATCGGGGTGGGGTTGGGGGTGGGGGTGGTGGTTGGGGGAGGGGGGGGGGGGTCAGCAGGCAAGTTACTCTCCGCAGGATTCGCAGCCTCCGACCTGCTCTGGGAGCCGCGGTATTTATACGGCTGGGTCCCAGTTCAGTTTCTGGTCGATGGTAACCCCCGGGATGTCGATAGTGGGGTAGATTCCGCTGATGGTAATGACAGAGAGTCGAGGGGGGAGGGGGCGAGGATTCCCAGCCTCCGACCTGCTCTGGGAGCCGCGGTATTTATACGGCCGGGTCCAGTTCAGTTTCTGATCGATGGTAACCCCCCCAGGGTGTGGATAGTGGGGTAGATTCCGCTGATGGTAATGACAGAGTGTCGAGGGGGGAGGGGAGCGAGGATTCCCAGCCTCCGACCTGCTCTGGGAGCCGCGGTATTTACACGGCCGGGTCCAGTTCAGTTCCTGAGTTCAACAATACAAAACTCGGGGGCCACGATCAACACGATGCATGGTAGTGAGAGCGTCGAATCATAGAATTTGCAGTGCAGCAGGAGGAGGGCATTCGACCCATCGAGTCTGCACCTGCCCTTGAAAAGAGCGCCTACCTTATGCCCACACCTCCACCCTATCCCCGTAACCCCATCTAAACTTTTTGGACACTAAGGGACAATTTACAGAGGTGATTTGGAGTTGGGGACCAAGGGCAATGTGTCCAAGTTTGCAGACGACACTAAGATGAGTGGTAAAGCAAAAAGTGCAGAGGATACCGGAAGTCTGCAGAGGGATTTGGATAGGTTAGGTGAATGGGCTAGGGTCTGGCAGATGGAATTCAATGTTGCCAAGTGCGAGGCTATCCATTTTGGAAGGAATAACAGCAGAATGGATTATTATTTAAACGGTAAGATGTTAAAACATGCTGCTGTGCAGAGAGACCTGGGTGTGCTAGTGCATGAGTCGCAAAAAGTTGGTGAGCAGGTGCAGCAGGTGATTAAGAAGGCGAGTGGAGTTTTGTCCTTCATCGCTAGAGGGATGGAGTTTAAGACTAGTGAGGTTATGCTGCAATTGTATAAGGTGTTAGTGAGGCCACACCTGGAGTATTGCGTTCAGTTTTGGTCTCCTTACTTGAGAAAGGACGTACTGGCACTGGAGGGAGTGCAGAGGAGATTCACTCGGTTAATCCCAGAGCTGAAGGGGTTGGATTACGAGGAGAGGTTGAGTAGACTGGGACTGTACTCATTGGCGTTTAGAAGGATGAGGGGGGATCTTATAGAAACATTATGAAGGGAATAGATAGGATAGATGCGGGCAGGTTGTTTCCACTGGCGGGTGAAAGCAGAACTAGGGGGGCACAGCCTCAAAATAAGGGGAAGTAGATTTAGGACTGAGTTTAGGAGGAACTTCTTCTCCCAAAGGGTTGTGAATCTCTGGAATTCCTTGCCCAGTGAAGCAGTAGAGGCTCCTTCATTCAATGTTTTTAAGATAAAGATAGATAGTTTTTTGAAGAATAAAGGGATTAAGGGTTATGGTGTTCGGGCCGGAAAGTGGAGCTGAGTCCACAAAAGATCAGCCACGATCTCACTGAACGGCGGAGCAGGCTCAAGGGGACAGGTGGCCGACTCCTGCTCCTAGTTCTGATGTTCTTATGTAGTTCTTATTTAGCACGGCCAATCCACCTAACCTGCACATCTTTGGACTGTTATGTTAATAATAATCTCATTGCGATGAAGTTACTGTGAAAAGCCCCTAGTCGCCACATTCCGGCACCTGTTCGGGTCACAGAGGGAGAATTCAGAATGTCCAAACCACCTAACAGTCTTTCGGGACTTGTGGGAGGAAACCGGAGCCCCCGGAGGAAACCCACGCAGACACGGGGAGGACGTGCAGACTCCGCACAGACAGTGACCCAAGCCGGGAATCGAACCCGGGACACTGGAGCTGTGAGGCAGCAGTGCTAACCACGGTGGGACCGAGCCGCCCACCCATCCCCGCTCCCGGCTGGTCTACCTGAATGCTGCCAAATATTCGGCGTCTCCCATCGGGGGGTCGAGACCACCTGTCCAGGCGATATTCACGTTGAAACCCTCTCCAGGGCCACTCCCCACCTGAACGGGAAAAAGACACTGGGTCAGAGAACAGAACATTTCTGAGTCAAGGCACTCCCAGGACAGGTACAGCACGGGGTTAAATACAGAGTAAAGCTCCCTCTACACTGTCCCCATCAAACACTCCCAGGACAGGTACAGCACGGGGTTAGATACAGAGTAAAGCTCCCTCTACACTGTCCCCATCAAACACTCCCAGGACAGGTACAGCACGGGGTTAGATACAGAGTAAAGCTCCCTCTACACTGTCCCCAACAAACACTCCCAGGACAGGTACAGCACGGGGTTAGATACAGAGTAAAGCTCCCTCTACACTGTCCCCATCAAACACTCCTAGGACAGGTACAGCACGGGGTTAGATACAGAGTAAAGCTCCCTCTACACTGTCCCCATCAAACACTCCCAGGACAGGTACGACACGGGGTTAGATACAGAGTAAAGCTCCCTCCACACTGTCCCCATCAAACACTCCCAGGACAGGTACAGCACGGGGTTAGATACAGAGTAAAGCTCCCTCTACACTGTCCCCATCAAACACTCCCAGGACAGGTACAGCACGGGGTTAGATACAGAGTAAAGCTCCCTCTACACTGTCCCCATCAAACACTCCCAGGACAGGGACAGCACGGGGTTAGATACAGAGTAAAGCTCCCTCTACACTGTCCCCATCAAACACTCCTAGGACAGGTACAGCACGGGGTTAGATACAGAGTAAAGCTCCCTCTACACTGTCCCCATCAAACACTCCCAGGACAGGTACGACACGGGGTTAGATACAGAGTAAAGCTCCCTCCACACTGTCCCCATCAAACACTCCCAGGACAGGTACAGCACGGGGTTAGATACAGAGTAAAGCTCCCTCTACACTGTCCCCATCAAACACTCCCAAGACTGGTACAGCACGGGGTTAGATACAGAGTAAAGCTCCCTCTACACTGTCCCCATCAAACACTCCCAGGACAGGTACAGCACGGGGTTAGATACAGAGTAAAGCTCCCTCTACACTGTCCCCAACAAACACTCCCAGGACAGGTACAGCACGGGGTTAGATACAGAGTAAAGCTCCCTCTACACTGTCCCCATCAAACACACCCAGGACAGGTAAAGCACGGGGTTAGATACAGAGTAAAGCTCCCTCTACACTGTCCCCATCAAACACTCCCAGGACAGGTACAGCACGGGGTTAGATACAGAGTAAAGCTCCCTCTACACTATCCCCATCAAACACTCCCAGGACAGGTACAGCACGGGGTTAGATACAGAGTAAAGCTCCCTCTACACTGTCCCCATCAAACACTCCCAGGACAGGTACAGCACGGGGTTAGATACAGAGTAAAGCTCCCTCTACACTGTCCCCATCAAACACTCCCAGGACAGGTACAGCACGGGGTTAGATACAGAGTAAAGCTCTCTCTACACTGTCCCCATCAAACACTCCCAGGACAGGTACAGCACGGGGTTAGATACAGAGTAAAGCTCCCTCTACACTGTCCCCATCAAACACTCCCAGGACAGGTACAGCACAGGGTTAGATACAGAATATAGCTCCCTCTACACTGTCCCCATCAAACACTCCCAGGACAGGTACAGCACGGGGTTAGATACAGAGTAAAGCTCCCTCTGCACTGTCACGTCAAACACTCCCAGGACTGGTACAGCATGGGGTTCGATACAGAGTAAAGATCCCTCTAAACAGTCCCCATCAAACACTCCCAGGACAGGTACAGCACGATGTTAGATACAGAGTAAAGCTCCCTCTACACTGTCCCCATCAAACACTCCCAGGACAGGTACAGCACGGGGTTAGATACAGAGTAAAACTCCCTCTACACTGTCCCCATCAAACACTCCCAGGACAGGTACAGCACAGGGTTAGATACAGAGTAAAGCTCCCTCTACACTGTCCCCATCAAACACTCCCAGGACAGGTACAGCACGGGGTTAGATACAGAGTAAAGCTCCCTCGACACTGTCCAAATCAAACACTCCCAGGACAGGTACGGCACGGGGTTAGATACAGAGTAAAGCTCCCTCTACACTGTCCCCATCAAACACTCCCAGGACAGGTACAGCACGGGGTTAGATACAGAGTAAAGCTCCCTCTCCACTGTCCCCATCAAACACTCCCAGGACAGGTACAGCACGGGGTTAGATACAGAGTAAAGCTCCCTCTACACAGTCCCCATCAAACACTCCCAGGACAGGTACGGCACGGGGTTAGATACAGAGTAAAGCTCCCTCGACACTGTCCCCATCAAACACTCCCAGGACAGGTACGGCACGGGGTTAGATACAGAGTAAAGCTCCCTCTACACTGTCCCCATCAAACACTCCCAGGACAGGTACAGCACGGGGTTAGATACAGAGTAAAGCTCCCTCGACACTGTCCCCATCAAACACTCCCAGGACAGGTACGGCACGGGGTTAGATACAGAGTAAAGCTCCCTCTACACTGTCCCCATCAAACACTCCCAGGACAGGTACAGCACGGGGTTAGATACAGAGTAAAGCTCCCTCTACACTGTCCCCACTAAACACTCCCAGGACAGGTACAGCACGGGGTTAGATACAGAGTAAAGCTCCCTCTACACTGTCCCCATCAAACACTCCCAGGACAGGTACAGCACTGGGTTAGATACAGAGTAAAGCTCCCTCTACACTATCCCCCATTAAAGACTCCCAGGACAGGTACAGCACGGGGTTAGATACAGAGTAAAGCTCTCTCTACATTGTCCCCATCAAACACTCCCAGGACAGGTACAGCACGGGGTTAGATACAGAGTAAAGCTCCCTCTACACTGTCCCAATCAAACACTCCCAGGACAGGTACAGCACGGGGTTAGATACAGAGTAAAGCTCCCTCTACACTGTCCCAATCAAACACTCCCAGGACAGGTACAGCATGGGGTTAGATACAGAGTAAAGCTCCCTCTACACTGTCCCCATCAATCACTCCCAGGACAGGTACAGCACGGGATTAGATACAGAGTAAAGCTCCCTCTACACTGTCCCCATCGAACACTCCCAGGACAGGTACAGCACGGGGTTAGATACAGAGTAAAGCTCCCTCTACACTGTCCCCATCAAACACACCCAGGACAGGTACAGCACGGGGTTAGATACAGAGTAAAGCTCCCTCTACACTGTCCCCATCAAACACTCCCAGGACAGGTACAGCACGGGGTTAGATACAGAGTAAAGCTCCCTCTTCACCGTCCCCATCAAACACTCCCAGGACAGGTACAGCACGGGGTTAGATACAGAGTAAAGCTCCCTCTACACTGTCCCCCATCAAACACTCCCAGGACAGGTACAGCACGGGGTTAGATACAGAGTAAAGCTCCCTCTACACTCTCCATCAAACACTCCCAGGACAGGTACAGCACAGGGATAGATACTGAGTAAAGCTCCCTCTACACTGTTCCCATCAAACACTCCCAGGACAGGTACAGCACAGGGTTAGATACTGAGTAAAGCTCCCTCTACACTGTTCCCATCAAACACTCCCAGGACAGGTACAGCACGGGGTTAGATACAGAGTAAAGCTCCCTCTACACTGTCCCCATCAAACACTCCCAGGACAGGTACAGCACGGGGTTAGATACAGAGTAAAGCTCCCTCTACACTGTCCCCATCAAACACTCCCAGGACAGGTACAGCACGGTGTTAGATACAGAGTAAAGCTCCATCTACACTGTCCCCATCAAACACTCCCAGGACAGGTACAGCACGGGGTTCGATACAGAGTAAAGCTCCCTCTACACTGACCCATCAAACACTCCCAGGACAGGTACAGCACGGGGTTAGATACAGAGTAAAGCTCCCTCTACACTGTCCCAATCAAACACTCCCAGGACAGGTACAGCACGGGGTTAGATACAGAGTAAAGCTCCCTCTACACTGTCCCCATCAATCACTCCCAGGACAGGTACAGCACGGGATTAGATACAGAGTAAAGCTCCCTCTACACTGTCCCCATCGAACACTCCCAGGACAGGTTCAGCACGGGGTTAGATACAGAGTAAAGCTCCCTCTACACTGTCCCCATCAAACACACCCAGGACAGGTACAGCACGGGGTTAGATACAGAGTAAAGCTCCCTCTACACCGTCCCCATCAAACACTCCCAGGACAGGTACAGCACGGGGTTAGATACAGAGTAAAGCTCCCTCTTCACCGTCCCCATCAAACACTCCCAGGACAGGTACAGCACTGGGTTAGATACAGAGTAAAGCTCCCTCTACACTGTCCCCCATCAAACACTCCCAGGACAGGTACAGCACGGGGTTAGATACAGAGTAAAGCTCCCTCTACACTCTCCATCAAACACTCCCAGGACAGGTACAGCACAGGGTTAGATACTGAGTAAAGCTCCCTCTACACTGTTCCCATCAAACACTCCCAGGACAGGTACAGCACGGGGTTAGATACAGAGTAAAGCTCCCTCTACACTGTCCCCATCAAACACTCCCAGGACAGGTACAGCACGGTGTTAGATACAGAGTAAAGCTCCCTCTACACTGTCCCCATCAAACACTCCCAGGACAGGTACAGCACGGTGTTAGATACAGAGTAAAGCTCCATCTACACTGTCCCCATCAAACACTCCCAGGACAGGTACAGCACGGGGTTAGATACAGAGTAAAGCTCCCTCTACACTGACCCATCAAACACTCCCAGGACAGGTACAGCACGGGGTTAGATACAGAGTAAAGCTCCCTCTACACTGTCCCAATCAAACACTCCCAGGACAGGTACAGCACGGGGTTAGATACAGAGTAAAGCTCCCTCTACACTGTCCCCATCAATCACTCCCAGGACAGGTACAGCACGGGATTAGATACAGAGTAAAGCTCCCTCTACACTGTCCCCATCGAACACTCCCAGGACAGGTTCAGCACGGGGTTAGATACAGAGTAAAGCTCCCTCTACACTGTCCCCATCAAACACACCCAGGACAGGTACAGCACGGGGTTAGATACAGAGTAAAGCTCCCTCTACACCGTCCCCATCAAACACTCCCAGGACAGGTACAGCACGGGGTTAGATACAGAGTAAAGCTCCCTCTTCACCGTCCCCATCAAACACTCCCAGGACAGGTACAGCACTGGGTTAGATACAGAGTAAAGCTCCCTCTACACTGTCCCCCATCAAACACTCCCAGGACAGGTACAGCACGGGGTTAGATACAGAGTAAAGCTCCCTCTACACTCTCCATCAAACACTCCCAGGACAGGTACAGCACAGGGTTAGATACTGAGTAAAGCTCCCTCTACACTGTTCCCATCAAACACTCCCAGGACAGGTACAGCACGGGGTTAGATACAGAGTAAAGCTCCCTCTACACTGTCCCCATCAAACACTCCCAGGACAGGTACAGCACGGTGTTAGATACAGAGTAAAGCTCCCTCTACACTGTCCCCATCAAACACTCCCAGGACAGGTACAGCACGGGGTTAGATACAGAGTAAAGCTCTCTCTACACTGTCCCCATCAAACACTCCCAGGACAGGTACAGCACGGGGTTAGATACAGAGTAAAGCTCCCTCTACACTGACCCATCAAACACTCCCAGGACAGGCACAGCACGGGGTTAGATACAGAGTAAAGCTCCCTCTACACTGTCCCCATCAAACACTCCCAGGACAGGTACAGCACGGGGTTAGATACAGAGTAAAGCTCCCTCGACACTGTCCCCATCAAACACTCTCAGGACAGGTACCGCACGGGGTTAGATACAGAGTAAAGCTCCCTCTACACTGTCCCCATCAAACACTCCCAGGACAGGTACAGCACGGGGTTAGATACAGAGTAAAGCTCTCTCTACACTGTCCCCATCAAACACTCCCAGGACAGGTACAGCACGGGGTTAGATACAGAGTAAAGCTCCCTCTACACTGTCCCCATCAAACACTCCCAGGACAGGCACAGCACGGGGTTAGATTCAGAGTAAAGCTCCCTCGACACTGTCCCCATCAAACACTCCCAGGACAGGTACAGCACGGGGTTAGATACAGAGTAAAGCTCCCTCTGCACTGTCACGTCAAACACTCCCAGGACTGGTACAGCATGGGGTTCGATACAGAGTAAAGATCCCTCTAAACAGTCCCCATCAAACACTCCCAGGACAGGTACAGCACGATGTTAGATACAGAGTAAAGCTCCCTCTACACTGTCCCCATCAAACACTCCCAGGACAGGTACAGCACGGGGTTAGATACAGAGTAAAACTCCCTCTACACTGTCCCCATCAAACACTCCCAGGACAGGTACAGCACAGGGTTAGATACAGAGTAAAGCTCCCTCTACACTGTCCCCATCAAACACTCCCAGGACAGGTACAGCACGGGGTTAGATACAGAGTAAAGCTCCCTCGACACTGTCCCCATCAAACACTCCCAGGACAGGTACGGCACGGGGTTAGATACAGAGTAAAGCTCCCTCTACACTGTCCCCATCAAACACTCCCAGGACAGGTACAGCACGGGGTTAGATACAGAGTAAAGCTCCCTCTCCACTGTCCCCATCAAACACTCCCAGGACAGGTACAGCACGGGGTTAGATACAGAGTAAAGCTCCCTCTACACAGTCCCCATCAAACACTCCCAGGACAGGTACGGCACGGGGTTAGATACAGAGTAAAGCTCCCTCGACACTGTCCCCATCAAACACTCCCAGGACAGGTACGGCACGGGGTTAGATACAGAGTAAAGCTCCCTCTCCACTGTCCCCATCAAACACTCCCAGGACAGGTACAGCACGGGGTTAGATACAGAGTAAAGCTCCCTCGACACTGTCCCCATCAAACACTCCCAGGACAGGTACGGCACGGGGTTAGATACAGAGTAAAGCTCCCTCTACACTGTCCCCATCAAACACTCCCAGGACAGGTACAGCACGGGGTTAGATACAGAGTAAAGCTCCCTCTACACTGTCCCCACTAAACACTCCCAGGACAGGTACAGCACGGGGTTAGATACAGAGTAAAGCTCCCTCTACACTGTCCCCATCAAACACTCCCAGGACAGGTACAGCACGGGGTTAGATACAGAGTAAAGCTCCCTCTACACTGTCCCCATCAAACACTCCCAGGACAGGTACAGCACTGGGTTAGATACAGAGTAAAGCTCCCTCTACACTATCCCCCATTAAAGACTCCCAGGACAGGTACAGCACGGGGTTAGATACAGAGTAAAGCTCTCTCTACATTGTCCCCATCAAACACTCCCAGGACAGGTACAGCACGGGGTTAGATACAGAGTAAAGCTCCCTCTACACTGTCCCAATCAAACACTCCCAGGACAGGTACAGCACGGGGTTAGATACAGAGTAAAGCTCCCTCTACACTGTCCCCATCAATCACTCCCAGGACAGGTACAGCACGGGATTAGATACAGAGTAAAGCTCCCTCTACACTGTCCCCATCGAACACTCCCAGGACAGGTACAGCACGGGGTTAGATACAGAGTAAAGCTCCCTCTCCACTGTCCCCATCAAACACACCCAGGACAGGTACAGCACGGGGTTAGATACAGAGTAAAGCTCCCTCTACACTGTCCCCATCAAACACTCCCAGGACAGGTACAGCACGGGGTTAGATACAGAGTAAAGCTCCCTCTTCACCGTCCCCATCAAACACTCCCAGGACAGGTACAGCACGGGGTTAGATACAGAGTAAAGCTCCCTCTACACTGTCCCCCATCAAACACTCCCAGGACAGGTACAGCACGGGGTTAGATACAGAGTAAAGCTCCCTCTACACTCTCCATCAAACACTCCCAGGACAGGTACAGCACAGGGATAGATACTGAGTAAAGCTCCCTCTACACTGTTCCCATCAAACACTCCCAGGACAGGTACAGCACAGGGTTAGATACTGAGTAAAGCTCCCTCTACACTGTTCCCATCAAACACTCCCAGGACAGGTACAGCACGCCGTTCGATACAGAGTAAAGCTCCCTCTACACTGTCCCCATCAAACACTCCCAGGACAGGTACAGCACGGGGTTAGATACAGAGGAAAGCTCCCTCTACACTGTCCCCATCAAACACTCCCAGGACAGGTACAGCATGGGGTTAGATACAGAGTAAAGTTCCCTCTACACTGTCCCCATCAAACACTCCCAGGACAGGTACAGCACAGGGTTAGATACAGAGTAAAGCTCCCACTACACTGTCCCCATCAAACACTCCCAGGACAGGTACAGCACGGGGTTAGATACAGAGTAAAGCTCCCTCTACACTGTCCCCATCAAACACTCCCAGGACAGGTACAGCAAGGGGTTAGATACAGAGGAAAGCTCCCTCTACACTGTCCCCATCAAACACTCCCAGGACAGGTACAGCACGGGGTTAGATACAGAGTAAAGCTCCCTCTACACTGACCCATCAAACACTCCCAGGACAGGTACAGCACGGGGTTAGATACAGAGTAAAGCTCCCTCTACACTGTCCCCATCAAACACTCTCAGGACAGGTACCGCACGGGGTTAGATACAGAGTAAAGCTCCCTCTACACTGTCCCCATCAAACACTCCCAGGACAGGTACAGCACGGGGTTAGATACAGAGTAAAGCTCTCTCTACACTGTCCCCATCAAACACTCCCAGGACAGGTACAGCACGGGGTTAGATACAGAGTAAAGCTCCCTCTACACTGTCCCCATCAAACACTCCCAGGACAGGCACAGCACGGGGTTAGATACAGAGTAAAGCTCCCTCGACACTGTCCCCATCAAACACTCCCAGGACAGGTACAGCACGGGGTTAGATACAGAGTAAAGCTCCCTCGACACTGTCCCCATCAAACACTCTCAGGACAGGTACCGCACGGGGTTAGATACAGAGTAAAGCTCCCTCTACACTATCCCCATCAAACACTCCCAGGACAGGTACAGCACGGGGTTAGATACAGAGTAAAGCACCCTCGACACTGTCCCCATCAAACACTCCCAGGACAGGTACAGCACGGGGTTAGATACAGAGTAAAGCTCCCTCTACACTGTCCCCATCAAACACTCCCAGGACAGGTACAGCACGGGGTTAGATACAGAGTAAAGCTCCCTCTGCACTGTCCCCATGAAACACTCCCAGGACAGGTACAGCACGGGGTTAGATACAGAGTAAAGCTCCCTCTACACTGTCCCCATCAAACACTCCCAGGACAGGTACAGCACGGGGTTAGATACAGAGTAAAGCTCCCTCGACACTGTCCCCATCAAACACTCTCAGGACAGGTACCGCACGGGGTTAGATACAGAGTAAAGCTCCCTCTACACTGTCCCCATCAAACACTCCCAGGACAGGTACAGCACGGGGTTAGATACAGAGTAAAGCTCCCTCGACACTGTCCCCATCAAACACTCTCAGGATAGGTACCGCACGGGGTTAGATACAGAGTAAAGCTCCCTCTACACTGTCTCCATCAAACACTCCCAGGACAGGTACAGCACGGGGTTAGATACAGAGTAAAGCTCCCTCTACACTGTCCCCATCAAACACTCCCAGGACAGGTACAGCACGGGGTTAGATACAGAGTAAAGCTCCCTCTAAACTGTCCCCATCAAACACTCCCAGGACTGGTACTGCACTGGGTTAGATACAGAGTAAAGCTCCCTCTACACTGGCCCCATCAAACACTCCCAGGACAGGTACAGCACGGGGTTAGATACAGAGTAAAGCTCCCTCTACACTGTCCCCATCAAACACTCCCAGGACAGGTACAGCACGGGGTTAGATACAGAGTAAAGCTCCCTCGACACTGTCCCCATCAAACACTCTCAGGACAGGTACCGCACGGGGTTAGATACAGAGTAAAGCTCCCTCTACACTGTCCCCATCAAACACTCCCAGGACAGGTACAGCACGGGGTTAGATACAGAGTAAAGCTCCCTCGACACTGTCCCCATCAAACACTCCCAGGACAGACACAGCACGGGGTTAGATACAGAGTAAAGCTCCCTCTACACTGTCCCCATCACACACTCCCAGGACAGGTACAGCACGGGGTTCGATACAGAGTAAAGCTCCCTCTACACTGTCCCCATCAAACACTCCCAGGACAGGTACAGCACGGGGTTAGATACAGAGTAAAGCTCCCTCTACACTGTCCCCATCAAACACTCCCAGGACAGGTACAGCACGGGGTTCGATACAGAGTAAAGCTCCCTCTACACTGTCCCCATCAAACACTCCCAGGACAGGTACAGCACGGGGTTAGATACAGAGTAAAGCTCCCTCTACACTGTCCCCATCACACACTCCCAGGACAGGTACAGCACGGGGTTCGATACAGAGTAAAGCTCCCTCTACACTGTCCCCATCAAACACTCCCAGGACAGGTACAGCACGGGGTTAGATACAGAGTAAAGCTCCCTCTACACTGTCCCCATCAAACACTCCCAGGACAGGTACAGCACGGGGTTAGATACAGAGTAAAGCTCCCTCTACACTGTCCCCATCAAACACTCCCAGGACAGGTACAGCACGGGGTTAGATACAGAGTAAAGCTCCCTCTACACTGTCCCCATCAAACACTCCCAGGACAGGTACAGCACGGGGTTAGATACAGAGTAAAGCTCCCTCTACACTGTCCCCATCAAACACTCCCAGGACAGGTACAGCACGGGGTTAGATACAGAGTAAAGCTCCCTCGACACTGTCCCCATCAAACACTCTCAGGACAGGTACCGCACGGGGTTAGATACAGAGTAAAGCTCCCTCTACACTGTCCCCATCAAACACTCCCAGGACAGGTACAGCACGGGGTTAGATACAGAGTAAAGCTCCCTCGACACTGTCCCCATCAAACACTCCCAGGACAGACACAGCACGGGGTTAGATACAGAGTAAAGCTCCCTCGACACTGTCCCCATCACACACTCCCAGGACAGGTACAGCACGGGGTTCGATACAGAGTAAAGCTCCCTCTACACTGTCCCCATCAAACACTCCCAGGACAGGTACAGCACGGGGTTAGATACAGAGTAAAGCTCCCTCTACACTGTCCCCATCAAACACTCCCAGGACAGGTACAGCACGGGGTTCGATACAGAGTAAAGCTCCCTCTACACTGTCCCCATCAAACACTCCCAGGACAGGTACAGCACGGGGTTAGATACAGAGTAAAGCTCCCTCTACACTGTCCCCATCAAACACTCCCAGGACAGGTACAGCACGGGGTTAGATACAGAGTAAAGCTCCCTCTACACTGTCCCCATCACACACTCCCAGGACAGACACAGCACGGGGTTAGATACAGAGTAAAGCTCCCTCTACACTGTCCCCATCACACACTCCCAGGACAGGTACAGCACGGGGTTCGATACAGAGTAAAGCTCCCTCTACACTGTCCCCATCAAACACTCCCAGGACAGGTACAGCACGGGGTTAGATACAGAGTAAAGCTCCCTCTACACTGTCCCCATCAAACACTCCCAGGACAGGTACAGCACGGGGTTAGATACAGAGTAAAGCTCCCTCTACACTGTCCCCATCAAACACTCCCAGCACAGGTACACCACGGGGTTAGATACAGAGTAAAGCTCCCTCTACACTGTCCCCATCAAACACTCCCAGCACAGGCACAGCACGGGGTTAGATACAGAGTAAAGCTCCCTCTACACTGTCCCCTTCAAACACTCCCAGCACAGGTACACCACGGGGTTAGATACAGAGTAAAGCTCCCTCTACACTGTCCCCATCAAACACTCCCAGCACAGGTACACCACGGGGTTAGATACAGAGTAAAGCTCCCTCTACACTGTCCCCATCAAACACTCCCAGGACAGGTACAGCATGGGGTTAGATACAGAGTACAGCTCCCTCTACACAGTCCCAATCAAACACTCCCAGGACAGGTACAGCACGGAGTTAGATACAGAGTAAAGCTCCCTCTACACTGTCCCCATCAAACACTCCCAGGACAGGTACAGCACGCCGTTCGATACAGAGTAAAGCTCCCTCTACACTGTCCCCATCAAACACTCCCAGGACAGGTACAGCACGGGGTTAGATACAGAGGAAAGCTCCCTCTACACTGTCCCCATCAAACACTCCCAGGACAGGTACAGCATGGGGTTAGATACAGAGTAAAGCTCCCTCTACACTGTCCCCATCAAACACTCCCAGGACAGGTACAGCACAGGGTTAGATACAGAGTAAAGCTCCCACTACACTGTCCCCATCAAACACTCCCAGGGGTACAGCATGGGGTTAGATACAGAGTAAAGCTCCCTCTACACTGTCCCCATCAAACACTCCCAGGACAGGTACAGCACGGGGTTAGATACAGAGGAAAGCTCCCTCTACACTGTCCCCATCAAACACTCCCAGGACAGGTACAGCACGGGGTTAGATACAGAGTAAAGCTCCCTCTACACTGACCCATCAAACACTCCCAGGACAGGTACAGCACGGGGTTAGATACAGAGTAAAGCTCCCTCTACACTGTCCCCATCAAACACTCCCCAGGACAGGTACAGCACGGGGTTAGATACAGAGTAAAGCTCCCTCTACACTGTCCCCCATCAAACACTCTCAGGACAGGTACCGCACGGGGTTAGATACAGAGTAAAGCTCCCTCTACACTGTCCCCATCAAACACTCCCAGGACAGGTACAGCACGGGGTTAGATACAGAGTAAAGCTCCCCTCGACACTGTCCCCCATCAAACACTCTCAGGACAGGTACCGCACGGGGTTAGATACAGAGTAAAGCTCCCTCTACACTGTCCCCATCAAACACTCCCAGGACAGGTACAGCACGGGGTTAGATACAGAGTAAAGCTCTCTCTACACTGTCCCCATCAAACACTCCCAGGACAGGTACAGCACGGGGTTAGATACAGAGTAAAGCTCCCTCTACACTGTCCCCATCAAACACTCCCAGGACAGGCACAGCACGGGGTTAGATACAGAGTAAAGCTCCCTCGACACTGTCCCCATCAAACACTCCCAGGACAGGTACAGCACGGGGTTAGATACAGAGTAAAGCTCCCTCGACACTGTCCCCATCAAACACTCTCCAGGACAGGTACAGCACGGGGTTAGATACAGAGTAAAGCTCCCTCTACACTGTCCCCATCCAACACTCCCAGGACAGGTACAGCACGGGGTTAGATACAGAGTAAAGCTCCTCTGCACTGTCCCCATGAAACACTCCCAGGACAGGTACAGCACGGGGTTAGATACAGAGTAAAGCTCCCTCTACACTGTCCCCATCAAACACTCCCAGGACAGGTACAGCACGGTGGTTAGATACAGAGTAAAGCTCCCTCGACACTGTCCCCATCAAACACTCTCAGGACAGGTACCGCACAGGGTTAGATACAGAGTAAAGCTCCCTCTACACTGTCCCCATCAAACACTCCCTGGACAGGTACAGCACGGGGTTAGATACAGAGTAAAGCTCCCTCGACACTGTCCCCATCAAACACTCTCAGGACAGGTACCGCACGGGGTTAGATACAGAGTAAAGCTCCCTCTACACTGTCTCCATCAAACACTCCCAGGACAGGTACAGCACGGGGTTAGATACAGAGTAAAGCTCCCTCTACACTGTCCCCATCAAACACTCCCAGGACAGGTACAGCACGGGGTTAGATACAGAGTAAAGCTCCCTCTAAACTGTCCCCATCAAACACTCCCAGGACTGGTACAGCACGGGGTTAGATACAGAGTAAAGCTCCCTCTACACTGGCCCCATCAAACACTCCCAGGACAGGTACAGCACGGGGTTAGATACAGAGTAAAGCTCCCTCTACACTGTCCCCATCAAACACTCCCAGGACAGGTACAGCACGGGGTTAGATACAGAGTAAAGCTCCCTCGACACTGTCCCCATCAAACACTCTCAGGACAGGTACCGCACGGGGTTAGATACAGAGTAAAGCTCCCTCTACACTGTCCCCATCAAACACTCCCAGGACAGGTACAGCACGGGGTTAGATACAGAGTAAAGCTCCCTCGACACTGTCCCCATCAAACACTCCCAGGACAGACACAGCACGGGGTTAGATACAGAGTAAAGCTCCCTCTACACTGTCCCCATCACACACTCCCAGGACAGGTACAGCACGGGGTTCGATACAGAGTAAAGCTCCCTCTACACTGTCCCCATCAAACACTCCCAGGACAGGTACAGCACGGGGTTAGATACAGAGTAAAGCTCCCTCTACACTGTCCCCATCAAACACTCCCAGGACAGGTACAGCACGGGGTTCGATACAGAGTAAAGCTCCCTCTACACTGTCCCCATCAAACACTCCCAGGACAGGTACAGCACGGGGTTAGATACAGAGTAAATCTCCCTCTACACTGTCCCCATCAAACACTCCCAGGACAGGTACAGCACGGGGTTAGATACAGAGTAAAGCTCCCTCTACACTGTCCCCATCACACACTCCCAGGACAGACACAGCACGGGGTTAGATACAGAGTAAAGCTCCCTCTACACTGTCCCCATCACACACTCCCAGGACAGGTACAGCACGGGGTTCGATACAGAGTAAAGCTCCCTCTACACTGTCCCCATCAAACACTGCCAGGACAGGTACAGCACGGGGTTAGATACAGAGTAAAGCTCCCTCTACACTGTCCCCATCAAACACTCCCAGCACAGGTACACCACGGGGTTAGATACAGAGTAAAGCTCCCTCTACACTGTCCCCATCAAACACTCCCAGCACAGGTACAGCACGGGGTTAGATACAGAGTAAAGCTCCCTCTACACTGTCCCCCTTCAAACACTCCCAGCACAGGTACACCACGGGGTTAGATACAGAGTAAAGCTCCCTCTACACTGTCCCCATCAAACACTCCCAGCACAGGTACACCACGGGGTTAGATACAGAGTAAAGCTCCCTCTACACTGTCCCCATCAAACACTCCCAGGACAGGTACAGCATGGGGTTAGATACAGAGTACAGCTCCCTCTAC
Organism: Scyliorhinus torazame; assembly: GCF_047496885.1. Classification (NCBI taxonomy): domain Eukaryota; kingdom Metazoa; phylum Chordata; class Chondrichthyes; order Carcharhiniformes; family Scyliorhinidae; genus Scyliorhinus; species Scyliorhinus torazame. The sequence continues at coordinate 29,114 of NW_027308219.1, forward strand.
ACTGTCCCCATCAAACACTCCCAGGACAGGTACAGGCACGGAGTTAGACACAGAGTAAAGCTCCCTCTACACTGTCCCCATCAAACACTCCCAGGGACAGGTACACCACGGGGTTAGATACAGAGTAAAGCTCCCTCTACACTGTCCCCATCAAACACTCCCAGGACAGGTACAGCACGCCGTTCGATACAGAGTAAAGCTCCCTCTACACTGTCCCCATCAAACACTCCCAGGACAGGTACAGCACGGGGTTGGATACAGAGGAAAGCTCCCTCTACACTGTCCCCATCAAACACTCCCAGGACAGGTACAGCATGGGGTTAGATACAGAGTAAAGCTCCCTCTACACTGTCCCCATCGAACACTCCCAGGACAGGTACAGCACGGGGTTAGATACAGAGTAAAGCTCCCTCTACACTGTCCCCATCAAACACACCCAGGACAGGTACAGCACGGGGTTAGATACAGAGTAAAGCTCCCTCTACACTGTCCCCATCAAACACTCCCAGGACAGGTACAGCACGGGGTTAGATACAGAGTAAAGCTCCCTCTTCACCGTCCCCATCAAACACTCCCAGGACAGGTACAGCACGGGGTTAGATACAGAGTAAAGCTCCCTCTACACTGTCCCCCATCAAACACTCCCAGGACAGGTACAGCACGGGGTTAGATACAGAGTAAAGCTCCCTCTACACTGTCCCCATCAAACACTCCCAGGACAGGTACAGCACGGGGTTAGATACAGAGTAAAGCTCCCTCTACACTGTCCCCATCAAACACTCCCAGGACAGGTACAGCACGGTGTTAGATACAGAGTAAAGCTCCCTCTACACTGTCCCCATCAAACACTCCCAGGACAGGTACAGCACGGGGTTAGATACAGAGTAAAGCTCTCTCTACACTGTCCCCATCAAACACTCCCAGGACAGGTACAGCACGGGGTTAGATACAGAGTAAAGCTCCCTCTACACTGACCCTTCAAACACTCCCAGGACAGGTACAGCACGGGGTTAGATACAGAGTAAAGCTCCCTCTACACTGTCCCCATCAAACACTCCCAGGACAGGTACAGCACGGGGTTAGATACAGAGTAAAGCTCCCTCGACACTGTCCCCATCAAACACTCTCAGGACAGGTACCGCACGGGGTTAGATACAGAGTAAAGCTCCCTCTACACTGTCCCCATCAAACACTCCCAGGACAGGTACAGCACGGGGTTAGATACAGAGTAAAGCTCTCTCTACACTGTCCCCATCAAACACTCCCAGGACAGGTACAGCACGGGTTTAGATACAGAGTAAAGCTCCCTCTACACTGTCCCCATCAAACACTCCCAGGACAGGCACAGCACGGGGTTAGATACAGAGTAAAGCTCCCTCGACACTGTCCCCATCAAACACTCCCAGGACAGGTACAGCACGGGGTTAGATACAGAGTAAAGCTCCCTCGACACTGTCCCCATCAAACACTCTCAGGACAGGTACCGCACGGGGTTAGATACAGAGTAAAGCTCCCTCTACACTGTCCCCATCAAACACTCCCAGGACAGGTACAGCACGGGGTTAGATACAGAGTAAAGCTCCCTCTACACTGTCCCCATCAAACACTCCCAGGACAGGTACAGCACGGGGTTAGATACAGAGTAAAGCTCCCTCTACACTGTCCCCATCAAACACTCCCAGGACAGGTACAGCACGGGGTTAGATACAGAGTAAAGCTCCCTCGACACTGTCCCCATCAAACACTCTCAGGACAGGTACCGCACGGGGTTAGATACAGAGTAAAGCTCCCTCTACACTGTCTCCATCAAACACTCCCAGGACAGGTACAGCACGGGGTTAGATACAGAGTAAAGCTCCCTCTACACTGTCCCCATCAAACACTCCCAGGACAGGTACAGCACGGGGTTAGATACAGAGTAAAGCTCCCTCTAAACTGTCCCCATCAAACACTCCCAGGACTGGTACAGCACGGGGTTAGATACAGAGTAAAGCTCCCTCTACACTGGCCCCATCAAACACTCCCAGGACAGGTACAGCACGGGGTTAGATACAGAGTAAAGCTCCCTCTACACTGTCCCCATCAAACACTCCCAGGACAGGTACAGCACGGGGTTCGATACAGAGTAAAGCTCCCTCTACACTGTCCCCATCAAACACTCCCAGGACAGGTACAGCACGGGGTTAGATACAGAGTAAAGCTCCCTCTACACTGTCCCCATCAAACACTCCCAGGACAGGTACAGCACGGGGTTCGATACAGAGTAAAGCTCCCTCTACACTGTCCCCATCAAACACTCCCAGGACAGGTACAGCACGGGGTTAGATACAGAGTAAAGCTCCCTCTACACTGTCCCCATCAAACACTCCCAGGACAGGTACAGCACGGGGTTAGATACAGAGTAAAGCTCCCTCGACACTGTCCCCATCACACACTCCCAGGACAGACACAGCACGGGGTTAGATACAGAGTAAAGCTCCCTCTACACTGTCCCCATCACACACTCCCAGGACAGGTACAGCACGGGGTTCGATACAGAGTAAAGCTCCCTCTACACTGTCCCCATCAAACACTCCCAGGACAGGTACAGCACGGGGTTAGATACAGAGTAAAGCTCCCTCTACACTGTCCCCATCAAACACTCCCAGGACAGGTACAGCACGGGGTTAGATACAGAGTAAAGCTCCCTCTACACTGTCCCCATCAAACACTCCCAGGACAGGTACAGCACGGGGTTAGATACAGAGTAAAGCTCCCTCTACACTGTCCCCATCAAACACTCCCAGCACAGGTACACCACGGGGTTAGATACAGAGTAAAGCTCCCTCTACACTGTCCCCATCAAACACTCCCAGCACAGGTACAGCACGGGGTTAGATACAGAGTAAAGCTCCCTCTACACTGTCCCCTTCAAACACTCCCAGCACAGGTACACCACGGGGTTAGATACAGAGTAAAGCTCCCTCTACACTGTCCCCATCAAACACTCCCAGCACAGGTACACCACGGGGTTAGATACAGAGTAAAGCTCCCTCTACACTGTCCCCATCAAACACTCCCAGGACAGGTACAGCATGGGGTTAGATACAGAGTACAGCTCCCTCTGCACAGTCCCCATCAAACACTCCCAGGACAGGTACAGCACGGAGTTAGACACAGAGTAAAGCTCCCTCTACACTGTCCCCATCAAACACTCCCAGGACAGGTACACCACGGGGTTAGATACAGAGTAAAGCTCCCTCTACACTGTCCCCATCAAACACTCCCAGGACAGGTACAGCACGCCGTTCGATACAGAGTAAAGCTCCCTCTACACTGTCCCCATCAAACACTCCCAGGACAGGTACAGCACGGGGTTAGATACAGAGGAAAGCTCCCTCTACACTGTCCCCATCAAACACTCCCAGGACAGGTACAGCATGGGGTTAGATACAGAGTAAAGCTCCCTCTACACTGTCCCCATCAAACACTCCCAGGACAGGTACAGCACAGGGTTAGATACAGAGTTAAGCTCCCACTACACTGTCCCCATCAAACACTCCCAGGACAGGTACAGCACGGGGTTAGATACAGAGTAAAGCTCCCTCTACACTGTCCCCATCAAACACTCCCAGGACAGGTACAGCACGGGGTTAGATACAGAGGAAAGCTCCCTCTACACTGTCCCCATCAAACACTCCCAGGACAGGTACAGCACGGGGTTAGATACAGAGTAAAGCTCCCTCTACACTGACCCATCAAACACTCCCAGGACAGGTACAGCACGGGGTTAGATACAGAGTAAAGCTCCCTCTACACTGTCCCCATCAAACACTCCCAGGACAGGTACAGCACGGGGTTAGATACAGAGTAAAGCTCCCTCGACACTGTCCCCATCAAACACTCTCAGGACAGGTACCGCACGGGGTTAGATACAGAGTAAAGTTCCCTCTACACTGTCCCCATCAAACACTCCCAGGACAGGTACAGCACGGGGTTAGATACAGAGTAAAGCTCCCTCGACACTGTCCCCATCAAACACTCCCAGGACAGGTACAGCACGGGGTTAGATACAGAGTAAAGCTCCCTCTACACTGTCCCCATCAAACACTCCCAGGACAGGTACAGCACGGGGTTAGATACAGAGTAAAGCTCCCTCTACACTGTCCCCATCAAACACTCCCAGGACAGGTACAGCACGGGGTTAGATACAGAGTAAAGCTCCCTCTACACTGTCCCCATCAAACACTCCCAGCACAGGTACACCACGGGGTTAGATACAGAGTAAAGCTCCCTCTACACTGTCCCCATCAAACACTCCCAGCACAGGTACAGCACGGGGTTAGATACAGAGTAAAGCTCCCTCTACACTGTCCCCTTCAAACACTCCCAGCACAGGTACACCACGGGGTTAGATACAGAGTAAAGCTCCCTCTACACTGTCCCCATCAAACACTCCCAGCACAGGTACACCACGGGGTTAGATACAGAGTAAAGCTCCCTCTACACTGTCCCCATCAAACACTCCCAGGACAGGTACAGCATGGGGTTAGATACAGAGTACAGCTCCCTCTACACAGTCCCCATCAAACACTCCCAGGACAGGTACAGCACGGAGTTAGACACAGAGTAAAGCTCCCTCTACACTGTCCCCATCAAACACTCCCAGGACAGGTACACCACGGGGTTAGATACAGAGTAAAGCTCCCTCTACACTGTCCCCATCAAACACTCCCAGGACAGGTACAGCACGCCGTTCGATACAGAGTAAAGCTCCCTCTACACTGTCCCCATCAAACACTCCCAGGACAGGTACAGCATGGGGTTAGATACAGAGTAAAGCTCCCTCTACACTGTCCCCATCAAACACTCCCAGGACAGGTACAGCACAGGGTTAGATACAGAGTAAAGCTCCCACTACACTGTCCCCATCAAACACTCCCAGGACAGGTACAGCACGGGGTTAGATACAGAGTAAAGCTCCCTCTACACTGTCCCCATCAAACACTCCCAGGACAGGTACAGCACGGGGTTAGATACAGAGGAAAGCTCCCTCTACACTGTCCCCATCAAACACTCCCAGGACAGGTACAGCACGGGGTTAGATACAGAGTAAAGCTCCCTCTACACTGACCCATCAAACACTCCCAGGACAGGTACAGCACGGGGTTAGATACAGAGTAAAGCTCCCTCTACACTGTCCCCATCAAACACTCCCAGGACAGGTACAGCACGGGGTTAGATACAGAGTAAAGCTCCCTCGACACTGTCCCCATCAAACACTCTCAGGACAGGTACCGCACGGGGTTAGATACAGAGTAAAGTTCCCTCTACACTGTCCCCATCAAACACTCCCAGGACAGGTACAGCACGGGGTTAGATACAGAGTAAAGCTCCCTCGACACTGTCCCCATCAAACACTCTCAGGACAGGTACCGCACGGGGTTAGATACAGAGTAAAGCTCCCTCTACACTGTCCCCATCAAACACTCCCAGGACAGGTACAGCACGGGGTTAGATACAGAGTAAAGCTCTCTCTACACTGTCCCCATCAAACACTCCCAGGACAGGTACAGCACGGGGTTAGATACAGAGTAAAGCTCCCTCTACACTGTCCCCATCAAACACTCCCAGGACAGGCACAGCACGGGGTTAGATACAGAGTAAAGCTCCCTCGACACTGTCCCCATCAAACACTCCCAGGACAGGTACAGCACGGGGTTAGATACAGAGTAAAGCTCCCTCGACACTGTCCCCATCAAACACTCTCAGGACAGGTACCGCACGGGGTTAGATACAGAGTAAAGCTCCCTCTACACTGTCCCCATCAAACACTCCCAGGACAGGTACAGCACGGGGTTAGATACAGAGTAAAGCACCCTCGACACTGTCCCCATCAAACACTCCCAGGACAGGTACAGCACGGGGTTAGATACAGAGTAAAGCTCCCTCTACACTGTCCCCATCAAACACTCCCAGGACAGGTACAGCACGGGGTTAGATACAGAGTAAAGCTCCCTCGACACTGTCCCCATCAAACACTCCCAGGACAGGTACAGCACGGGGTTAGATACAGAGTAAAGCTCCCTCGACACTGTCCCCATCAAACACTCCCAGGACAGACACAGCACGGGGTTAGATACAGAGTAAAGCTCCCTCTACACTGTCCCCATCACACACTCCCAGGACAGGTACAGCACGGGGTTCGATACAGAGTAAAGCTCCCTCTACACTGTCCCCATCAAACACTCCCAGGACAGGTACAGCACGGGGTTAGATACAGAGTAAAGCTCCCTCTACACTGTCCCCATCAAACACTCCCAGGACAGGTACAGCACGGGGTTCGATACAGAGTAAAGCTCCCTCTACACTGTCCCCATCAAACACTCCCAGGACAGGTACAGCACGGGGTTAGATACAGAGTAAAGCACCCTCTACACTGTCCCCATCAAACACTCCCAGGACAGGTACAGCACGGGGTTAGATACAGAGTAAAGCTCCCTCTACACTGTCCCCATCACACACTCCCAGGACAGACACAGCACGGGGTTAGATACAGAGTAAAGCTACCTCTACACTGTCCCCATCACACACTCCCAGGACAGGTACAGCACGGGGTTCGATACAGAGTAAAGCTCCCTCTACACTGTCCCCATCAAACACTCCCAGGACAGGTACAGCACGGGGTTAGATACAGAGTAAAGCTCCCTCTACACTGTCCCCATCAAACACTCCCAGGACAGGTACAGCACGGGGTTAGATACAGAGTAAAGCTCCCTCTACACTGTCCCCATCAAACACTCCCAGGACAGGTACAGCACGGGGTTAGATACAGAGTAAAGCTCCCTCTACACTGTCCCCATCAAACACTCCCAGCACAGGTACACCACGGGGTTAGATACAGAGTAAAGCTCCCTCTACACTGTCCCCATCAAACACTCCCAGCACAGGTACAGCACGGGGTTAGATACAGAGTAAAGCTCCCTCTACACTGTCCCCTTCAAACACTCCCAGCACAGGTACACCACGGGGTTGGATACAGAGTAAAGCTCCCTCTACACTGTCCCCATCAAACACTCCCAGGACAGGTACAGCACGGGGTTAGATACAGAGGAAAGCTCCCTCTACACTGTCCCCATCAAACACTCCCAGGACAGGTACAGCATGGGGTTAGATACAGAGTAAAGCTCCCTCTACACTGTCCCCATCAAACACTCCCAGGACAGGTACAGCACAGGGTTAGATACAGAGTAAAGCTCCCACTACACTGTCCCCATCAAACACTCCCAGGACAGGTACAGCACGGGGTTAGATACAGAGTAAAGCTCCCTCTACACTGTCCCCATCAAACACTCCCAGGACAGGTACAGCACGGGGTTAGATACAGAGGAAAGCTCCCTCTACACTGTCCCCATCAAACACTCCCAGGACAGGTACAGCACCGGGTTAGATACAGAGTAAAGCTCCCTCTACACTGACCCATCAAACACTCCCAGGACAGGTACAGCACGGGGTTAGATACAGAGTAAAGCTCCCTCTACACTGTCCCCATCAAACACTCCCAGGACAGGTACAGCACGGGGTTAGATACAGAGTAAAGCTCCCTCGACACTGTCCCCATCAAACACTCTCAGGACAGGTACCGCACGGGGTTAGATACAGAGTAAAGCTCCCTCTACACTGTCCCCATCAAACACTCCCAGGACAGGTACAGCACGGGGTTAGATACAGAGTAAAGCTCCCTCGACACTGTCCCCATCAAACACTCTCAGGACAGGTACCGCACGGGGTTAGATACAGAGTAAAGCTCCCTCTACACTGTCCCCATCAAACACTCCCAGGACAGGTACAGCACGGGGTTAGATACAGAGTAAAGCTCTCTCTACACTGTCCCCATCAAACACTCCCAGGACAGGTACAGCACGGGGTTAGATACAGAGTAAAGCTCCCTCTACACTGTCCCCATCAAACACTCCCAGGACAGGCACAGCACGGGGTTAGATACAGAGTAAAGCTCCCTCGACACTGTCCCCATCAAACACTCCCAGGACAGGTACAGCACGGGGTTAGATACAGAGTAAAGCTCCCTCGACACTGTCCCCATCAAACACTCTCAGGACAGGTACCGCACGGGGTTAGATACAGAGTAAAGCTCCCTCTACACTGTCCCCATCAAACACTCCCAGGACAGGTACAGCACGGGGTTAGATACAGAGTAAAGCACCCTCGACACTGTCCCCATCAAACACTCCCAGGACAGGTACAGCACGGGGTTAGATACAGAGTAAAGCTCCCTCTACACTGTCCCCATCAAACACTCCCAGGACAGGTACAGCACGGGGTTAGATACAGAGTAAAGCTCCCTCTGCACTGTCCCCATGAAACACTCCCAGGACAGGTACAGCACGGGGTTAGATACAGAGTAAAGCTCCCTCTACACTGTCCCCATCAAACACTCCCAGGACAGGTACAGCACGGGGTTAGATACAGAGTAAAGCTCCCTCGACACTGTCCCCATCAAACACTCTCAGGACAGGTACCGCACAGGGTTAGATACAGAGTAAAGCTCCCTCTACACTGTCCCCATCAAACACTCCCTGGACAGGTACAGCACGGGGTTAGATACAGAGTAAAGCTCCCTCGACACTGTTCCCATCAAACACTCTCAGGACAGGTACCGCACGGGGTTAGATACAGAGTAAAGCTCCCTCTACACTGTCTCCATCAAACACTCCCAGGACAGGTACAGCACGGGGTTAGATACAGAGTAAAGCTCCCTCTACACTGTCCCCATCAAACACTCCCAGGACAGGTACAGCACGGGGTTAGATACAGAGTAAAGCTCCCTCTAAACTGTCCCCATCAAACACTCCCAGGACTGGTACAGCACGGGGTTAGATACAGAGTAAAGCTCCCTCTACACTGGCCCCATCAAACACTCCCAGGACAGGTACAGCACGGGGTTAGATACAGAGTAAAGCTCCCTCTACACTGTCCCCATCAAACACTCCCAGGACAGGTACAGCACGGGGTTAGATACAGAGTAAAGCTCCCTCGACACTGTCCCCATCAAACACTCTCAGGACAGGTACCGCACGGGGTTAGATACAGAGTAAAGCTCCCTCTACACTGTCCCCATCAAACACTCCCAGGACAGGTACAGCACGGGGTTAGATACAGAGTAAAGCTCCCTCGACACTGTCCCCATCAAACACTCCCAGGACAGACACAGCACGGGGTTAGATACAAAGTAAAGCTCCCTCTACACTGTCCCCATCAAACACTCCCAGGACAGGTACAGCACGGGGTTCGATACAGAGTAAAGCTCCCTCTACACTGTCCCCATCAAACACTCCCAGGACAGGTACAGCACGGGGTTAGATACAGAGTAAAGCTCCCTCTACACTGTCCCCATCAAACACTCCCAGGACAGGTACAGCACGGGGTTAGATACAGAGTAAAGCTCCCTCTACACTGTCCCCATCACACACTCCCAGGACAGACACAGCACGGGGTTAGATACAGAGTAAAGCTCCCTCTACACTGTCCCCATCACACACTCCCAGGACAGGTACAGCACGGGGTTCGATACAGAGTAAAGCTCCCTCTACACTGTCCCCATCAAACACTCCCAGGACAGGTACAGCACGGGGTTAGATACAGAGTAAAGCTCCCTCTACACTGTCCCCATCAAACACTCCCAGCACAGGTACACCACGGGGTTAGATACAGAGTAAAGCTCCCTCTACACTGTCCCCATCAAACACTCCCAGCACAGGTACAGCACGGGGTTAGATACAGAGTAAAGCTCCCTCTACACTGTCCCCTTCAAACACTCCCAGCACAGGTACACCACGGGGTTAGATACAGAGTAAAGCTCCCTCTACACTGTCCCCATCAAACACTCCCAGCACAGGTACACCACGGGGTTAGATACAGAGTAAAGCTCTCTCTACACTGTCCCCATCAAACACTCCCAGGACAGGTACAGCATGGGGTTAGATACAGAGTACAGCTCCCTCTACACAGTCCCCATCAAACACTCCCAGGACAGGTACAGCACGGAGTTAGACACAGAGTAAAGCTCCCTCTACACTGTCCCCATCAAACACTCCCAGGACAGGTACACCACGGGGTTAGATACAGAGTAAAGCTCCCTCTACACTGTCCCCATCAAACACTCCCAGGACAGGTACAGCACGCCGTTCGATACAGAGTAAAGCTCCCTCTACACTGTCCCCATCAAACACTCCCAGGACAGGTACAGCACGGGGTTAGATACAGAGGAAAGCTCCCTCTACACTGTCCCCATCAAACACTCCCAGGACAGGTACAGCATGGGGTTAGATACAGAGTAAAGCTCCCTCTACACTGTCCCCATCAAACACTCCCAGGACAGGTACAGCACAGGGTTAGATACAGAGTAAAGCTCCCACTACACTGTCCCCATCAAACACTCCCAGGACAGGTACAGCACGGGGTTAGATACAGAGTAAAGCTCCCTCTACACTGTCCCCATCAAACACTCCCAGGACAGGTACAGCACGGGGTTAGATACAGAGGAAAGCTCCCTCTACACTGTCCCCATCAAACACTCCGAGGACAGGTACAGCACGGGGTTAGATACAGAGTAAAGCTCCCTCTACACTGTCCCCATCAAACACTCCCAGGACAGGTACAGCACGGGGTTAGATACAGAGTAAAGCTCCCTCTACACTGTCCCCATCAAACACTCCCAGGACAGGTACAGCACGGGGTTAGATACAGAGTAAAGCTCCCTCTACACAGTCCCCATCAAACACTACCAGGACAGGTACAGCACGGGGTTAGATACAGAGTAAAGCTCCCTCTACACTGTCCCCATCAAACACTCCCAGGACAGGTACAGCACGGGGTTAGATACAGAGTAAAGCTCCCTCTACACTGTCCCCCATCAAACACTCCCAGGACAGGTACAGCACGGGGTTAGATACAGAGTAAAGCTCCCTCTACACTGTCCCCATCAAACACTCCCAGGACAGGTACAGTGCGGGGTTAGATACAGAGTAAAGCTCCCTCTACACTGTCCCCATCAAACACTCCCAGGACAGGTACCGCACTGGGTTAGATACAGAGTAAAGCTCCCTCTACACTGTCCCCTTCAAACACTCACCTCATCTGCACTGCCGCTTCCGGGAAAGAAGTTCCCGTCGTCGTGGCGATGGAGGGATAGGTAAAGGACGTTGGGATCCGAGTAGAAGACTTGCTGGGTCCCGTTGCCGTGATGAACGTCCTGCGGGAAGAGATTGTCCGTTTCGGTATTGAGGTGGTCGTCAAACCCCGAGCTCCCCCATCCCCGATCCGCGCCGTTCAACTATTTCCCCAACCCAAAGGGAATTAGGATTGAGTACGGCGGGAGTAAACGGGAAGGGGTTTGTGTCCATTGGGATTGTGTACAGTGGGAGTGAACGGGAAGGGGTTTGTGTCCATTGGGATTGTGTACAGTGGGAGTGAACGGGAAGGGGTTTGGGTCCATTGGGATTGTGTAGAGTGGGAGTGAACGGGAAGGGGTTTGGGTCCATGGGGATTGTGTAGAGTGGGAGTGAACGGGAAGGTGTTTGGGCCATTGGGATTGTGTAGAGTGGGAGTGAACGGGAAGGGGTTTGGGTCCATTGGGATTGTGTAGAGTGGGAGTGAACGGGAAGGGGTTTGGATCCATTGGGATTGTGTACAGTGGGAGTGAACGGGAAGGAGTTTGGGTCCATTGGGATTGTGTACAGTGGGAGTGAACGGGAAGGGGTTTGGGTCCATTGGGATTGTGTAGAGTGGGAGTGAAGGGAAGGGGTTTGGATCCATTGGGATTGTGCACAGTGGGAGTGAATGGGAAGGGGTTTGTGTCCATTGGGATTGTGCACAGTGGGAGTGAACGGGAAGGGATTTGGTTCCATTGGGATTGTGTACAGTGGGAGTGAACGGGAAGGGGTTTGGGTCCATTGGGATTGTGTAGAGTGGGAGTGAACGGGAAGGGGTTTGTGTCCATTGGGATTGTGTAGAGTGGGAGTGAACGGGAAGGGGGTTGGGTCCATTGGGATTGTGTACAGTGGGAGTGAACGGGAAGGGGTTTGGGTCCATTGGGATTGTGTAGAGTGGGAGTGAACGGAAAGGGGTTTGTGTCCATTGGGATTGTGTACAGTGGGAGTGAACGGGAAGGGGTTTGGGTCCATTGGGATTGTGTACAGTGGGAGTGAACGGGAAGGGGTTTGGGTCCATTGGGATTGTGTACAATGGGAGTGAACGGGAAGGGGTTTGGGTCCATTGGGATTGAGTAGAGTGGAAGTGAACGGGAAGGGGTTTGGGTCCATTGGGATTGTGTAGAGTGGGAGTGAACGGGAAGGGGTTTGGGTCCATTGGGATTGTGCACAGTGGGAGAGAACGGGAAGGGGTTTGGGTCCATTGGGATTGTGTAGAGTGGGAGTGAACGGGAAGGGGTTTGGGTCCATTGGGATTGTGCACAGTGGGAGAGAACGGGAAAGGGTTTGGGTCCATTGGGATTGTGCACAGTGGGAGTGAACGGGAAGGGGTTTAGGTCCATTGGGATTGTGCACAGTGGGAGTGAACGGGAAGGGGTTTGGGTCCATTGGGATTGTGCACAGTGGGAGTGAACGGGAAGGGGTTTAGGTCCATTGGGATTGTGCACAGTGGGAGTGAACGGGAAGGGGTTTGGGTCCATTGGGATTGTGTAGAGTGGGAGTGAACGGGAAGGGGTTTGGGTCCATTGGGATTGTGCACAGTGGGAGTGAACGGGGAAGGGGTTAGGGTCCATTGGGATTGTGTACAGTGGGAGTGAACGGGAAGGGGTTTAGATCCATTGGGATTGTGCACAGTGGGAGTGAACAGGAAGGGGTTTGGGTCCATTGGGATTGTGCACAGTGGGAGTGAATGGGAAGGGGTTTGGGTCCATTGGTATTGTGTAGAGTGGGAGTTTAACGGGAAGGGGTTTGGGTCCATTGGGATTGTGCACAGTGGGAGTGAACGGGAAGGGGTTTGTGTCCATTGGGATTGTGTAGAGTGGGAGTGAACGGGAAGGGGTTTGGGTCCATTGGGATTGTGCACAGTGGGAGTGAACGGGAAGGGGTGTGGGTACATTGGGATTGTGTAGAGTGGGAGTGAACGGGAAGGGGTTTGGGTCCATTGGGATTGTGCACAGTGGGAGTGAACGGGAAGGGGTTAGGGTCCATTGGGATTGTGCACAGTGGGAGTGAACGGGAAGGGGTTTAGGTCCATTGGGATTGTGCACAGTGGGAGTGAACGGGAAGGGGTTTGGGTCCATTGGGATTGTGCACAGTGGGAGTGAACGGGGAAGGGGTTAGGGTCCATTGGGATTGTGTACAGTGGGAGTGAACGGGAAGGGGTTTAGGTCCATTGGGATTGTGCACAGTGGGAGTGAACAGGAAGGGGTTTGGGTCCATTGGGATTGTGCACAGTGGGAGTGAACGGGAAGGGGTTTGGGTCCATTGGTATTGTGTAGAGTGGGAGTTTAACGGGAAGGGGTTTGGGTCCATTGGGATTGTGTACAGTGGAAGTGAACGGGAAGGGGTTTGTGTCCATTGGGATTGTGTAGAGTGGGAGTGAACGGGAAGGGGTTATGGGTCCATTGGGATTGTGTACAGTGGGCGTGAATGGGAAGCGGTTTGGGTCCATTGGGATTGTGCACAGTGGGAGTGAACGGGAAGGGGTTTGGGTCCATTGGGATTGTGTAGAGTGGGAGTGAACGGGAAGGGGTTTGGGTCCATTGGGATTGTGCACAGTGGGAGTGAACGGGAAGGGGCTTGGGTCCAATGGGATTGTGCACAGTGGGGGTGAACGGGAAGGGGTTTGGGTCCATTGGGATTGTGCACAGTGGGAGTGAACGGGAAGGGGTTTGGATCCATTGGGATTGTGTGGAGTGGGAGTGAACGGGAAGGGGATTGGGTCCATTGGGATTGTGTACAGTGGGAGTGAACGCGAAGGGGTTTGGGTCCATTGGGATTGTGTGGAGTGGGAGTGAATGGGAAGAATCTACCCAATGACTGACCCAGTCGACGATCAGGACCTTCTTGATGTTGGATTTCTCCAATAGTTGCTTCGCTGCGATAGCGACTGAGTTGAAGACACAGAAACCCCTGAAAAGATGGGGACAAATTGAAGAGTTAAGTATTCAGTGGAGATCCAATACTGCGCTCAATACATCGCGGAACGCCCATGGTACTGACGCCCACCAAACAGATGGCTCCAGATTTAACGTTCTGCCCTATCTCGTTCCGGACCGTCCCCTCGCCAAACCCCCACCCCCGGACCGCCCGACACGAACCGCAACCAGAGGCACGAGTTTTTCTCTCTCGTGAACCTCTCGTACAAATTAATTCTCTTAAACTACCCACCCCACCGGCCCTCGGACCTGACCCAGGATTCGGAGAACACCGGAGGAGAATTCACTCACATCGCAGTGGAGGGTTCCGCGTGGTGTCCCGGAGGGCGGACAATAGCAAATCCGTTCTGGAAGAGAAGCAAGTGGTTGGAGGGAATTCATTGGGGAGTCCATTCCAGAATCAGATCAGTGACTTACACCCTTTCCCGTTCACTCCAACTGTGCACAATCCCAATGGATCCAAACCCTTTCCCGTTCACTCCCACTGTGCACAATCCCAATGGATCCAAACCCCTTCCCGTTCTCTCCCACTGTGCACAATCCCAATGGATCCAAACCCCTTCCCGTTCACTCCCACTGTGCACAATCCCAATGGATCCAAACCCCTTCCTGTTCTCTCCCACTGTGCACAATCCCAATGGATCCAAACCCCTTCCCGTTCTCTCCCACTGTACACAATCCCAATGGACCCAAACCCCTTCCCGTTCACTCCCACTGTGCACAATCCCAATGGATCCAAACCCCTTCCCGTTCTCTCCCACTGTGCACAATCCCAATGGATCCAAACCCCTTCCCGTTCACTCCCACTGTGCACAATCCCAATGGATCCAAACCCTTTCCCGTTCACTCCCACTGTACACAATCCCAATGGACCCAAACCCCTTCCCGTTCACTCCCACTGTGCACAATCCCAATGGACCCAAACCCCTTCCCGTTCACTCCCACTGTGCACAATCCCAATGGACCCAAACCCCTTCCTGTTCACTCTCACTGTGCACAATCCCAATGGACCCAAACCCCTTCCCGTTCACTCCCACACTAGACAATCTCAATGGACACAAACCCCTTCCCGTTCACTCCCACTCTACACAATCCCAATGGACCCAAACCCCTTCCCATTCACTCCCACTCAACACAATCCCAATGGACCCAAACCCCTTCCTTCTCACTCCCACTGTGCGCAATCCCAATGGACCCAAACCCCTTCCCATTCACTCCCACTGTACACAATCCCAATGGACCCAAACCCCTTCCCGTTCACTCCCACTGTACACAATCCCAATGGACCCAAACCCCTTCCCGTTCACTCCCACTCTACACAATCCCAATGGACCCAAACCCCTTCCCGTTCACTCCCACTGTGCACAGTCCCAATGGACCCAAACCCCTTCCTTCTCACTCCCACTGTGCGCAATCCCAATGGACCCAAACCCCTTCCCATTCACTCCCACTGTACACAATCCCAATGGACCCAAACCCCTTCCCGTTCACTCCCACTGTACACAATCCCAATGGACCCAAACCCCTTCCCGTTCACTCCCACTCTACACAATCCCAATGGACCCAAACCCCTTCCCGTTCACTCCCACTGTGCACAATCCCAATGGACCCAAACCCCTTCCCGTTCACTCCCACTCTACACAATCCCAATGGACCCAAACCCCTTCCTTCTCACTCCCACTGTGCACAATCCCAATGGACCCAAACCCCTTCCCGTTCACTCCCACTGTACCCAATCCCAATGGACCCAAACCCCTTCCCGTTCACTCCCACTGTGCACAGTCCCAATGGACCCAAACCACTTCCCGTTCAGACCCACTGTGCACAATCCCAATGGACCCAAACCCCTTCCCGTTCACTCCCACTGTGCACAATCCCAATGGACCCAAACCCCTTCCCGTTCACTCCCACTGTGCACAATCCCAATGGACCCAAACCCCTTCCCGTTCACTCCCACTGTGCACAGTCCCAATGGACCCAAACCACTTCCCGTTCACTCCCACTGTGCACAATCCCAATGGACCCAAACCCCTTCCCGTTCACTCCCACTCTACACAATCCCAATGGACCCAAACCCCTTCCCGTTCACTCCCACTGTACACAATCCCAATGGACCCGAACCCCTTCCCGTTCACTCCCACTCTACACAATCCCAATGGACCCAAACCCCTTCCCGTCCACACCCACTCCAAGGGGGGAGAGGGACAGCGTGCCTCAATCCAGGATCCATTACCTTCAGCTGTCGCGAGGCTACCTTGAATGACAACTCCAGCACGCAACCCACTGCCATTCTCGACGCACTGGGCGAGTGCGTTTCGTTCCAGACGGTGTCACTGTCCACCTGGAAGTAGAGACGCGATACTGAATCAAACGGGCGTCTCGGCCCGGGAGCGCCAGACCGGGAGGGCAGCTCTGCCGGAGGCTGAGAACATCACAACAGGTCCCCGACGAGAGCAATCCCGTTTCTGCAGAGTTGGCCGAGTGGAAGGAGCCCGCTGGGAATCCTCGCCCCCTCCCCCCTCGACACTCTCTGTCATTACCATCAGCGGAATCTACCCCACTATCGACATCCCGGGGGTTACCATCGACCAGAAACTGAACCGGGACCCGGCCGTATAAATACCGCGGCTCCCAGGGCAGGTCGGAGGCTGGGAATCCTCGCCCCCTCCCCCCTCGACACTCTGTCATTACCATCAGCGGAATCTACCCCACTATCGACATCCCGGGGGGTTACCATCGACCAGAAACTGAACTGGGACCCGGCCGTATAAATACCGCGGCTCCCAGAGCAGGTCGGAGGCTGGGAATCCTCGCCCCCTCCCCCCTCGACACTCTGTCATTACCATCAGCGGAATCTACCCCACTATCCACATCCCGGGGGTTACCATCGACCAGAAACTGAACTGGGACCCGGCCGTATAAATACCGCGGTCCCAGAGAAGGTCGGAGGCTGGCAATCCTCGCCCCCTCCCCCCTCGACACTCTGTCATTACCATCAGCGGAATCTACCCCACTATCGACATCCCGGGGGGTTACCATCGACCAGAAACTGAACTGGGACCCGGCCGTATAAATACCGCGGTCCCAGAGAAGGTCGGAGGCTGGGAATCCTGCGGAAATTAACTGTCAGCATCAACGGGGCCGAGGTGGAGATGGTTCGCAGTTTAAAATTCCGAGGGGTGCACATCTCCAAAAATCTGTCCTGGTCCACCCACGTTCACGCTACCACCAAGAAAGCACAACAGCGCCTATACTTCCTCGGGAAACTAAGGAAATTCGGCAGGTCCACATCAACTCTGACCAACTTTTACAGATGCACCATAGAAAGCATCCTATCGGGCTGCATCACAGCCTGGTATGGCAACTGCTCGGCCCAGGACCGCAAGACACTTCAGAGAGTCGTGAACACCGCCCAGTCCATCACACAAACCTGCCTCCCATCCATTGACTCCATCTACACCTCCCGCTGCCTGGGGAAAGCGGGCAGCATAATCAAAGACCCCTCCCACCCGGCTTACTCACTCTTCCAACTTCTTCCATCCGGCAGGAGATACAGAAGTCTGAGAACACGCAGGAACAGACTCAAAAACAGCTTCTTCCCCGCTGTCACCAGACTCCTAAATGACCCTCTTATGGACTGACCTCATTAACACTACACCCTGTATGCTTCATCCGATGCCAGTGTTGTGTAGTTACATTGTGGACCTTGTGTTGCCCTATTATGTATTTTCTTTTATTCCCTTTTCTTCCCATGGACTTAATTATCTGTTGAGCTGCTCGCGGAAAAATACTTTTCACTGTACCTCGGTACACGTGACAGTAAACAAATCCACTCCTGACCCCCCCCCCCCCGGCCAAATCCCTGACCGCCGTGTACGGGGGAGACGAGTCAGGATTGCGACGGGACAGCCCTCCGCCCGACTGGCTGAGCGCGGCTACCGACCGCGCTCGAGAGGCTCGACGCCACCCAGGACGAGAACCCCCCCCGCCCCAGCCCCCGCTCGATCGGCATGCCCGACCCCCACCTCCGACACCCGCTCCCCCCCCCCCCCCCCCCCCCCCGACGCGCGCACCGCCTACGAGAGTCTCCAAACTCCTCGGACAGCGCCACCCCGGGACCGCCTTCAGCTCCCCCCGCCCCCCTTATCATGATATTCAGGTAAACATCACAGCACATACATGCTGATGGACAGATCCACGGACCAATCAACGCCCACACAACACCACAGGCAAGAGCACGCTCAGTACAAAACAGGGAACACGACGCTTCCTGAGGACTCCAGCAGGAGACAGCTCAGGGCACAGAGCTCAGAGCAAGCCACTCCGACATCCACCATGTGCTGAGTGCGACCACAAGATAGTATTAGGAATGGGTCCACAGGTTCGAGGGTTCTGATCGAACCTCAGTAACCAGTCTACCACTGTCAATAAATGTTAGCAATAAAACGGAGTTGTAGCATTCGCAACCGCGTTGGTTCGTCTGGGTAGCAGAGCACGCAACACATCACCCCCCCCCCCCCCCCCCCCACACACACACACACACACACACACGCCGCCCCGACTCGCAAACACGTCGACCGTTCCGTCACTGTCGCCGACGTCTAAATTGCAGAACGCCCTCTCTAACAGCGTCGTGGGAGTACCTCCCCCACACGGGGACCGCAGCAGGTTCCAGACGGGGTTCCCCGCCCACCTCGACCACGAGGGGCAATTAGGGAGGGGCGATAAACACTCGGACCAGCCCAGCGACCCCCCCCCCCCCAAAAACATCCCGGGAGAGAGCCTCCTTGAAGCTTCGTGTCGGTTCCGACTCGAGTGTCGTGTCCACTTCTGCTCCCTGCGCTCTCTCTCTGGGAAGGGGAGAGGCTGTTCTACAGTGGAGGGGGGGTGAGGAGGGGGGGGGGGGTGAGGAGGAGGAGGGAGGGGGGGGGTGGGAGACGTTGTGGTCGCAAGATTAGGACCGGTTTAGATGAGGTGGGACTGTGAACGAGCCCTTCCCATTGGCTGAGGGACCTGGTCTCGGGGAAGGGGAGGCTGATTTAAGGGTCGGGGGTGCTGGGGGCAGAGATCTCGGAGGGTTGTAGGGGGCTGGAGGAGGTTACAGAGATGGGGAGGGGTGTAGGGGCTGGAGGAGGATACAGAGATAGGGAGGGGTGTAGGGGGCTGGAGGAGGTTACAGAGATAGGGAGGGGTGTAGGGGGCTGGAGGAGGTTACAGAGAGAGGGAGGTGTGCAGAGGGCTGGATGAGGTTACAGAGATAGGGAGGGGTGTAGGGGGCTGGAGGAGATTACAGAGATAGGGAGGGTGTAGGGGGCTGGAGGAGGTTACAGAGATAGGGAGGGGTGTAGGGGGCTGGAGGAGGTTACAGAGATAGGGAGGGGTGTGGGGGCTGGAGGAGGTTACAGAGATGGGGAGGGTTGTCAGGGGCTGGAGGAGGTTACAGAGATAGGGAGGGTTGTCGGGGGCTGGAGGAGGTTACAGAGATAGGGACGGGTGTGGGGGCTGGAGGAGGTTACAGAGATAGGGACGGGTTGTCGGGGGCTGGAGGAGGTTACAGAGATAGGGAGGGTTGGAGGGGGGCTGGAGGAAGTTACAGAGATAGGGAGGGGTGTGGGGGCTGGAGGAGGTTACAGAGATAGGGAGGGTTGTAGGGGGGCTGGAGGAAGTTACAGAGATAGGGAGGGGTGTGGGGGCTGGAGGAGGTTACAGAGATGGGGAGGGGTGTGGGGGCTGGAGGAGGTTACAGAGATAGGGAGGGGTGTGGGGGCTGGAGAAGGTTGCAGAGATAGGGGGGTTGTCGGGGGCTGGAGGAGGTTACAGAGATAGGGAGGGGTGTAGGGGACTGGAGGAGGTTACAGAGATAGGGAGGGTTGTCGGGGGCTGGAGGTTACAGAGATAGGGAGGGGTGTAGGGGGCTGGAGGAGGTTACAGAGATAGGGAGGGTGTAGGGGGACTGGAGGAGGTTACAGAGATAGGGAGGGGTGTAGGGGCTGGAGGAGGTTACAGAGATGGGGAGGGATGTAGGGGGCTGAAGGAGGTTACAGAGATAGGGAGGGGTGTGGGGGGCTGGAGGAGGTTGCAGAGATAGGGGGGGTTGTCGGGGGCTGGAGGAGGTTACAGAGATAGGGAGTGGTGTGGGGGCTGGAGGAGGTTACAGAGATAGGGAGGGGTGTGGGGGCTGGCGGAGGTTACAGAGATAGGGAGGGGTGTGGGGGCTGGAGGAGGTTACAGAGATAGGGAGGGTGTAGGGGGCTGGAGGAGGTTACAGAGATAGGGAGGGGTGTAGCGGGCTGGAGGAGGTCACAGATAGGGAGGGGTGTAGGGGGCTGGAGGAGGTTACAGAGATAGGGAGGGGTGTAGGGGGCTGGAGTAGGGTACAGAGATAGGGAGGGGTTTAGGGGCTGGAGTAGGTTACAGAGCTAGGGAGGGTTGTCGGGGGCTGGAGGAGGTTACAGAGATAGGGAGGGGTGTGTGGGGGCTGGAGGAGGTTACAGAGATAGGGAGGGTTGTAGGGGATGGAGGAGGTTACAGAGATAGGGAGGGGTGTAGGGGGACTGGAGGAGGTTACAGAGATAGGGAAGGTTGTCGGGGGGCTGGAGGAGGTTACAGAGATAGGGAGGGTGTAGGGGGGCTGGAGGAGGTTACAGAGATAGGGAGGGGTGTGGGGGCTGGAGGAGGTTACAGAGATAGGGAGGGGTGTGGGGGGCTGGAGGAGGTTACAGAGATAGGGAGGGGTGTGGGGGCTGGAGGAGGTTACAGAGATAGGGAGGGTGTAGGGGGCTGGAGGAGGTTACAGAGATAGGGAGGGGTGTAGCGGGCTGGAGGAGGTCACAGAGATAGGGAGGGGGTGTAGGGGGCTGGCGGAGGTTACAGAGATAGGGAGGGGCGTAGGGGTCTGGAGGAGGTTACAGAGATAGGGAGGGGTGTAGGGGCTGGAGGAGGTTACAGAGATAGGGAGGGGGTGTAGGGGGCTGGAGGAGGTTACAGAGATAGGGAGGGGTGTAGGGGCTGGAGGAGATTACAGAGATAGGGAAGGTTGTAGGGGACTGGAGGAGGTTGCAGAGATGGGGAGGGTTGTAGGGGGGCTGGAGGAGGTTACAGAGATAGGGAGGGGTGTAGGGGGCAGGAGGAGGTTACAGAGATAGGGAGGGGGTGTGGGGGCTGGAGGAGGTTACAGAGATAGTGAGGGAGTAGGGGGCTGGAGGATGTTACAGAGATAGGGAGGGGGTGTCGGGGGGCTGGAGGATGTTACAGTGATAGGGAGGGGTGTAGGGGGCAGGAGGAGGTTACAGAGATAGGGAGGGGTGTAGGGGCTGGAGGAGGTTACAGAGATAGGGAGGGGTGTAGGGGGCAGGAGGAGGTTACAGAGATAGGGAGGGGTGTAGGGGCTGGAGCAGGTTACAGAGATAGGGTGGGGTGTAGGGGGCAGGAGGAGGTTACAGAGATAGGGAGGGGTGTAGGGGCTGGAGGAGGTTACAGAGATAGGGAGGGGTGTAGGGGGCTGGAGGAGGTTACAGAGATAGGGAGGGGTGTAGGGGACTGGAGGAGGTTACAGAGATAGGGAGGGGGTGTAGGGGGCTGGAGGAGGTTACAGAGATAGGGGAGGGGTGTAGGGGACTGGAGGAGGTTACAGAGATAGGGAGGGGTGTGGGAGCTGGAGGAGGTTACAGAGATAGGGAGGGTTGTCGGGGGCTGGAGGAGGTTACAGAGATAGGGAGGGGTGTGGGGGCTGGAGGAGGTTACAGAGATAGGGAGGGGTGTGGGGGCTGGAGGAGGTTACAGAGATAGGGAGGGGTGTGGGGGGCTGGAGGGAGGTTACAGAGATAGGAGGGGTGTAGGGGGCTGGAGGAGGTTACAGAGATAGGGAGGGGTGTAGCGGGCTGGAGGAGGTCACTGAGATAGGGAGGGGTGTAGGGGGCTGGAGGAGGTTACAGAGATAGGGAGGGGGCGTAGGGGTCTGGAGGAGGTTACAGAGATAGGGAGGGGTGTAGGGGCTGGAGGAGGTTACAGAGATAGGGAGGGGTGTAGGGGGCTGGAGGAGGTTACAGAGATAGGGAGGGGTGTAGGGGCTGGAGGAGATTACAGAGATAGGGAAGGTTGTAGGGGGACTGGAGAGGTTGCAGAGATGGGGAGGGTTGTAGGGGGGCTGGAGGAGGTTACAGAGACAGGGAGGGGTGTAGGGGGCAGGAGGAGGTTACAGAGATAGGGGAGGGGTGTGGGGGCTGGAGGAGGTTACAGAGATAGTGAGGGAGTAGGGGGCTGGAGGATGTTACAGAGATAGGGAGGGGTGTCGGGGGCTGGAGGATGTTACAGTGATAGGGAGGGGTGTAGGGGGCAGGAGGAGGTTACAGAGATAGGGAGGGGTGTAGGGGCTGGAGGAGGTTACAGAGATAGGGAGGGGTGTAGGGGGCAGGAGGAGGTTACAGAGATAGGGAGGGGTGTAGGGGCTGGAGCAGGTTACAGAGATAGGGAGGGGTGTAGGGGGCAGGAGGAGGTTACAGAGATAGGGAGGGGTGTAGGGGCTGGAGGAGGTTACAGAGATAGGGAGGGGTGTAGGGGGCTGGAGGACGTGACAGAGATAGGGAGGGGTGTAGGGGACTGGAGGAGGTTACAGAGATAGGGAGGGGTGTAGGGGGCTGGAGGAGGTTACAGAGATAGGGAGGGGTGTGGGGGCTGGAGGAGGTTACAGAGATAGGGAGGGGTGTAGCGGGCTGGAGGAGGTCACAGAGAGAGGGAGGGGTGTAGGGGGGCTGGAGGAGGTTACAGAGATAGGGAGGGGTGTGGGGGCTGGAGGAGGTTACAGAGATAGGGAGGGGGTGTGGGGGCTGGAGGTGGTTACAGTGATAGGGAGGGGTGTAGGGGGCTGGAGGAGGTTACAGAGATAGGGAGGGGTGTGGGGGCTGGAGGAGGTTACAGAGATAGGGAGGGGTGTAGGGGGGCTGGAGGAGGTTACAGAGATAGGATGTGGGAGCAATGGGAATTTTGAATCATGTCGTTTTGCCGGATCGGGGGTCAGGGTGGATCTGTGAGCACAGGGGGCGGTGGGTGAATTGGAGTCGGCCCTGGGTAGGATTGGAAGCTAACAGACCTTAAAAGGAGGGCGGGATGTCTGGGTAGTGTTCGAGGGGAATGACATTGATGTGTTTAGCCCCCTCGGGGAGAGAGCAATTGGACGATATGGCGATGGGGAGGAAGAGCCGTATGGAGATGTATGCAGCAAAGCCTCGTTGAAATTCGGCAGAATGATACTCACCCCCAGGCCCCCCACAGGGCAGCATCCGGAACGTTCTCTGGGAAAGGGTTCCTGGATAAAGGAAGAGGCGAGAGACAGATGGTGAGATCCAAGACTCCTCAGCAGGAACAATTCGCACCTTGTCACGTGAGTGTTCCTTTCGGAAAGGTTTTTGTCTTATCAAATGGCTTCAGTGATTCAGAGATACAGAGAGGATAGGATCAGGAGGAGGCCATTCGGCCCATCGGGTCTGCACCGGCTCTTGGAAAGAGCACCCTACCCAAGGTCAACACCTCCACCCTATCCCCATAACTCCAGTCACCCCACCCAACACTAAGGGCAATTTTGGACACTAAGGGCAATTTATCGCAGCGAATCCACCTAACCTGCACATCTTTGGACTGTGGGAGGAAACCGGAGCACCCGGAGGAAACCCACGCACACACGGGGAGGATGTGCAGACTCCGCACAGACAGTGACCCAAGCCGGAATCGAACCTGGGACCCCTGGAGCTGTGAAGCAATTGTGCTAACCACAATGCTACCGTGCTGCCCTTAAGAACAAATAAATCTACACTATATCATTCTACCGTAATCCATGTACCTATCCAATAGCTGCTTGAAGGTCCCTAATGTTTCCGACTCAACTACTTCCACAGGCAGTGCATTCCATGCCCCCACTACTCTCTGGGTAAAGAACCTACCTCTGATATCCCTCCTATATCTTCCACCTTTCACCTTAAATTTATGTCCCCTTGTAATGGTTTGTTCCCCCCGGGGAAATAGTCTCTGAGCGTCCACTCTATCTATCCCCCTCATCATCTTATACACCTCTATTAAGTCGCCTCTCATCCTCCTCCGTCTCCAAAGGCTCCCTCAACCTTTCCTCATAAGACCCACCCTCCAATCCAGGCAGCATCCTGGTAAATCTCCTCTGCTCCCTTTCCAATGCTTCCACATCCTTCCTATAGTGAGGTGACCAGAACTGCACACAATACTCCAAATGTGGTCTCACCAGGGTCCGGTACAGTTGCAACATAACCCCGCGGCTCTTAAACTCAAGCCCCCCGTTAATAAACGCTGACACACTATAGGCCCTTCTTCACGGCTCTATCCACTCGAGTGGCAACCTTCAGAGATCTGTGGACATGAACCCCCGAGATCTCTCTGTTCCTCCACATTCCTCAGAACCCTGCCGTTGACCCTGTAATCCGCATTCACATTTGTCCGACCAAAATGAATCACCTCGCACTTATCAGGGTTAAACTCCATCTGCCACTTCTCGGCCCAGCTCTGCGTCCGATCAATGTCTCTTTGCAGCCTACAACGGCCCTCCCCCCTCATCCACTGCTCCACCAATCTTGGTGTCATCAGCAAATTTACTGACCCCACCCTTCAGCCCCCTCCTCCAAGTCATTGATAAAAAATCACAAATAGCGGAGGACCCAGCACTGGTCCCCGCGGTACACCCCCTGGTAACTGGTCTCCAGGATGAAAATTGTGGGGAGAAATGTCTCCTCATCACATAGAACACAGAACGTAGAACATTACAGCGCAGTACAGGCCCTTCGGCCCTCGATGTTGCGCCGACCTGTGAAACCACTCTGAAGCCCATCTACACTATTCCCTTATCGTCCATATGTCTTTCCAATGACCATTCGAATGCCCTTAGTGTTGGCGACTCCACTACTGTTGCAGGCAGGGCATTCCACGCCCTTACTACTCTCGGAGTAAAGAACCTACCTCTGACATCTGTCCTATATCTATCTCCCCTCAATTTAAAGCTACGTCCCCTCGTGCTAGACATCACCATCCGAGGAAAAAGGCTCTCACTGTCCACACCCCATCCAATCCTCTGATCATCTTGTCTGCCTCAATTAAGTCACCTCTTAACCTCCTTCTCTCTAACGAAAACAGCCTCCAGCCTTTCCTCACAAGATCTTCCCTCCATACCGGGGCAACATCCTGGTGAATCTCCTCCTGCACCCTTTCCAATGCTTTCCACATCCTTCCTATAATGCGGCGACCAGAATTGCACGCAATACTCCAAATGCGGCCGCACCAGAGTTTTGTACAGCTGCAACATGACCTCATGGCTCCGAAACGCAATCCCTCCACCAATAAAAGCTAACACACCGTACGCCTCCTTAACAACCCTCTCAACATGGGTGGCAACTTTCAGGGATCTATGTACATGGACCCCCGAGATCTCTCTGCTCATCCACACTGCCAAGAATCTTCC